>NC_143583.1:132535313-132838123 GCF_048544385.1 Mastigoproctus giganteus
TTGTTTGCTAGGCAATAAACCAGAGTTTCCGGAAGAAAAATCCATGTTACCTTCACCTAAGACTAACTCAGCCACATTGTAAAAAAGGCCCATAAAACTTCTTCCCATCATCGTCGGGACTCGAACTCGGGTCTTTTCCATCCAGTGGGGGGGGGGACAGCATTCCTACCAACTGCACTACAGACGAAGGCATCTTGTTACTTCAGTAATGTGACCTTTTTGGTAATTCCTATACTACCTACATGTCCCTTATACCCGTCCAAAATGTTTTGCTCATTTCGTTATTCTATGGTACATCATATGAAATTTTGTCCCACTTCATCGCAAGCTGCACAAATTACACCATGTTTACTATGTGTTCTCTAATTTTGTCGGGCAGTGTACCGGTCAGAATGGGTTTGATACGCGGTATTTACAAATACGTGAGTTTTAGGTTACCTTAGCTAGATTTATCCAGAGACAAGTTTCTGAAATAGTCCTGCAGGTCTTTGTGCTTTGCACAAAATGGTTGTTTAATTTGCACTCTCCACGTGGTCCTGAAGTTTAATGTATGTTTTCAAACATATAGGGCATGGTAACGACAAATTAACATGCCAGAAACAACAGCCACTTGTGGAACACTACTGCTAGTTTCCTCGAGATTGCATAATGACTCACCTCCACAGGATGATGGCACATGTGACCTGGATTGTTTCCATTACTTTAAGCAAATCCTAAAAAAGAATTTTTTCTTTTTAAGAACATACTTATCCTTTCTGGGATTTGCTTAATTTGTAGATACAATACATTTGGAAGTTTCATTCTAACAATGATTTTGTCTTACTATACAGAAATAAGATTTCTATAAATTTGATAACTTAATTGAAGTTTACGTCATTTTTAACTACTTTGTGTATCTTAGTGAATTATTTAAATAAGTCAACGAACAAGAACCAAAGTAAAAATTCTGAGTAATTTTGGAATATGCTGCACCAGCCAAAAAAAAAAAAAAAAAAATCAGCGAGTAACCCTGAGAGAGAGAGAGTCAAAAGTAGAAGGGAATCGCCAAGAAAGAGAAGAATGTTGATATCCAGACCCTGAGTGTGCCAAGCCCATACTCACCAGATGTATGGCAGAGCAAAATAGTTTATTTGGCTTAAAACTGTCAATTGTAGTTTATTAAATAAACACACACACACACACACAAAAAGTCCCAAGTTTTAGAAATAATAAATTATCTTATGCAATAGGTATATTTTTCCAAATCTCTACTCACCAAACAATTCCTCCTCACTGGGTGACCTAGATTTTCCATTAGTTTTGATGTTTTCAATTTCTCGTATTAACAAGAAACTGAAAACATCAAAATCTTGCTGATTGGTCTCTATTCATCTGTAATATGAACATTAAAGAAAGTAACTTATTTTTCAACAAAAACAAGTTACTTTATAATTTTTACTATAGTTCCATTGTTTGTATATCTTTAGTTATTAAATTTTAAATATCCTGTACTATACAGCCCAAGTTGCTAATGTACCTAAAACCATACAAAGGGCTAAATTATAGATTTGACTGGATAAACTTCTGTGCATGTTTTTCATTATCAAGGTGGTGAGAACTACACTTGTGTTCTGCCAAAGGCTGAGGTATCAGCACGTCCACAAACTGGATGCATTCTATGGTCAATTTGCCTGTTTGCTGACTGAAAATTTCGTTTCTGGGAGAAAACGTGACTCTTGCTTGTGACTAACTCAGCCACACTGTGAAAGAAGTCAATAAATTTCTGAGTTTGAATCCCATCATTGACACAAGATTTGAACTCATGCCTTTCCCACCCAATGTGGAGGGCAGTGATTATATTGAGTGCACCACCTGCAAGCACTGGTAGTTCAGAATCAGAGTACTGTATATCACTTGTAAGAAAGCAACGTTTCAGATAGTTCTAGAATGGTGCCAAGTGATGCTTCAAGATGAACAAGAGATTGCTAATACCACTTTTTTCAAATGGTTAGAGGATCCAAGTTTAATTTCAGTTGACCAGGGATGGCACAAGTGAATCTGTGGAAGCCTGTGACATGATCTGATCAGTTACTGTTGGAAGGAGTACCTTTTCCATTAAATTTAGGTGGCCTGAAATGCACATTAGCTACTTTATTCTTTGGTACAGGCTTTAGAGTGTATTTGTTCTATTTGGAAGAAGGGATAATACTGAGGGATGATTCAATTAATGATAAAAAAAAGTGGATCAATGCACTGAGGCATTTAAGCATGAATTGTGGCCTTTCATCTGCTCCTCTGGTGGCAACTGGCAGTAGAGCATTTATTGTGAACATGTCAGTTGGGAAATTGTTTGCAGGAAGCATAGTACTAGTTTCCCATTGGTTAAAAGAGTGATGTAATCCCTCCACTGTCAATTTAGATTCCTGCATATATTCTGTTTATTGAGTATTGTCCTTGAAATCCCTGCTCTTTGCCAGCTGCTAATTGAACAGTTCTGGCTCAGAAAAATTCACTTATCTTAAAAAAAAAAAAAAAAAGAGAGAGAGAGATGCTCAATCCTTTGTGAATGTATTTTTGATGGAATCTTTCATTTATACAAGGTGATACAGAGTTTTGGTAGGTGCATTGCTTAAGTAATGGTCTTGATACAAATCAACAAGGATCCCACTACAGCACACTCCTTTGAGGACATTATCAAGTTTAGGGATTTGAGGGTGTGGTAATGATTTGCCAAGTGGTGTGCATTTGAAGACTGAAATCATTGTAGGTTTAAAAATGGTCTATATCCTTTTCAATCATATGCAATTGCGGCAAAAAGATTTAGATTACAACCTGTGGTTTATCAACTATTCTTTAAGGTACCAATTAGTTTTCTCTTTAGGTGACCAAGGGTGAGTGGTAGGTTAAAGACACCACAGATAAATTCTTTTGCAGACGTGATTGATTGACTAACTGGTTGCTTAATGTTACCCAAAATTATTTGACTCTGGTGGAACATATACCATAATGCTGATGATATATTCCTGGGGATAATAATTTCTCTTAATGCTGGTGACTGACCTGCTGGAAAGATATATCAGGCAGCTTTAATTCAACAAAGCATGCAATTTTCATCACTGAAAGAGGGTCTTCTATTTTGAATTGATGTATGCTGGTTTTCCATGTGAAAGATCTTTACTTCTAATAATTTCTTGCCTCTGTTATTACTTATTGTATACTAGAGGTTCACATAAATTAATCTACTTTCAGGGCAGGCAAGACAATTATTATGAATATTATTTTGTCATCAAAACAGTTGAATCCCTCTATAATGAGATTCATTGTTATGAATTTTTCTGGCAAACCTCAGATTTTGAAGAAAATCACTTGTAATTTTACCTTCTTAAAATGATACATCTATTAACAGTTTCAGTTATGTATCTTGCTCGGTGTTTTTATTGGAACAGACAGGTACACATTAGTTTAAACCAGGTAGGACCATCCCTTTTGTTTGTTGTGACTGCACAAATTTGAAATAAAGGATCAGCTCCAGCAAAGGTTAAGAATAAAACTAAAAACTATCTGTAACCGTTTTGCTGTTAAAAATCACTTCAATCAGTTTCATGCATATTAGATATATTGTGACATTACATTTTACACTGCAGACCTGAATTCATTCCATGAATGAAAGAAAAATAATATCACTGCTTGTGATCACAAACTAAATTTTATCTGCCACTAGAATTAATTTTGCATAAACCTACACTGTTACATAAAAATTCCTGCACTTTGCATCATAAAGTTTTATCTAATATGTAATATTTTCTTTTATTGCTCTATATTTTAGAGCTTCCACTTCGGCATTGTCCTTTTCATGCAAATCTGTAGGCTACCATACAAGCATACCTGTTCGGCATATTAGTCATTATCCACTAAAAACATACTTTGCAAGTTGCACACCACTGTTAAAGATAATGTAATTTAAATTCAGAAACCACACAAGGCTTTACGGAACTATTTTAATTATACTACCAGATGTGGGAAAATCCCCTGGCATCTTTCAAAATTTTGAAAGCTGTACTGAAATGAGACAGAGAGCATTTAAAGCAAATGTGAAATGTTCAGTGTTTTAGTTGTGTTGTATCAGCTATCAAAAAAATCTGTTAGGTTACAAATATTTTTAATACTAGAGAGCCAATTTTTTGGACTGCATTTAAGATGAAATAGAGGGTAAAATGTACTTTTAACAGTAATAAAAAAGGCTTAAGAAGTGTTGTTTTAATACTAAAAAGTACATACAAACATCCCTATTATTTACAATAGTACACTTTTGTTCATGAGGGGAAAAAAAAAAAAACATATCACTTCTCTTTTTATTTGGAAAACATATTCTCAGTGCAATATGACTGCGTGGGAGACAACATACAAAAGTGACATACAATCATTCCAGATTAGTCACTGCATCAAAACAGCTCTTTGCAGAACCTCCAAATAAAGAAGCATGTTTAAAACAAACCATGCAGAATCTTCTGAGGAATCTGATCATATTCCGTGTGGCATCTTGAAGGTCTACCAATAAAGTGGATAAAGTCAGCAAACTGGTTTGTTGTGATTAACCAGTGCATAAAATTCAGGGTCTTTCACTGCTAAACACCAAGATGACAATATCTGTAAAGTGTGTTGAACAAATTAAAGGCTTGAATTCAGATCAACATGTAAAAAGCATACAATTTTAAACTAGGCAAATATTCATAACTCACATATAAAAATTCCAGTATTTTTTAAATGTGGTTTTATGCTAATTAGCAAGTATACCAAACTGATGATGGCACATTAAATGGTAAAATTATCTGTTTTTATTACTGCTCTCTCCTTCTCCATAGGAAGATGTTTTTTCACAGAAAAAAAAGTTTCTTCTACACATCTTGCAATTGAATTTAAAAATATGGTTACTTTATGATTAAATATCATAGCCTACACAATTTATTTGGAACTTTTAGAAAATTTACCATTGTGGTCAGAATGAACCAATTAATGATTTATCATGAATTTATGTCCTTAAAAATATGTTCACAAGCCAATTAAAAAAATTGCAGAATAATTCATGATAAAATGAAACACACGTAAATAAGAAAAATTATTTTGTTGTGAATACTCACTGACTACAACACAAATGGAAATAGGACTTAGAAAACAGAATAACTCTGGCAAGGAAGAGTACTCATTTCTTCTTTTTTTTTAATTTATTTGACACCCGTTTATGGAAGTTCAAAACACAGCCTTCCAAAAAGAAAAATTTTATAACCATACAAATTTAAAAAACGATCTGTTTTGAATAGAGCACACTTTTTCTTTTGTGCGTAAAGGTAAGGTAGATGCAATGGTTGCATGATACTGGTTTGATGACACTAAGAGCTGACAGGCACCATGTACAGACAGTCTTTGACAGTATTTATTGCACTGTTGGCATAATCACATAAAAAGGTTATTTTTCAATTAGATACAGTAGAACCTGGATAAGAAATTCCCACAAGTTTTCCCCTGTACTAGGTTTGGGTTCTTAAGTCTCAATTTCACCTCTATATATTGTAATGTATTGTTTTCCCACGTAAGAAGTTTCCCAGGTAAAAAGTTCATGATTTCCATTTGCTGCAACAGCTAATGCACAGCTAGGTTTGTGCATTGAAAGCAATACAGATGAAATGACTCCCATACACTTTTTGTTTTATTTTTTGATGAAGAACTATCAATCTAGTGTGCTCCGAGACTAATAAATTTGCAGAACAAGGTGGCGCTCGTGATTCTAGTTAGACTCCAGTGATGCATGCTGAATTGAGAATATTTTTTGTTCTGAAAATGTTGCAAGGTATTGTTAAAAAGCCTGGAGGATATATGCACTGGTCAAAAAAGCCATTACTTGAGACACTACGATGGCTCTTAGGCATTATAAAAAGATAAAATACCTTATTTTCTCAGATAATGAGTCATATGATGCAAATACACACCCAAATCCAAAACTAAACAAGATTTATGATGTCTATTGCTTCTTAGAAAATAAATTTAGAAGTTGCCATGTTCCTAAAAGAGACATAACAATAGATGAAAGCTTGATGCTGTACAAAGGAAGACTCAGTTGGGAGCAGTACCTGCCATTGAAGCACTCAAGGTTTGGCATAAAGTATTATATGCTGTGTGAATCCGAAAGTTGCTATATGTTTGGACTTTTGTAATATATGTAAGAAGAGGTATAGAAATGGATCCAGACTTTATTGGTCTTCCAATGTCTACACGAGTGGTTTTGACTCTCATAAAGCCTGTTTGGAAAAGGATATTGCCTCACAGTTGACAATTATTACACCAGTGCCCAATTAGCTGATATTCTCATCACAAAGAAAACTGGTGTTTATAGTACAGTGAGCTAACAGAAAGGAAATGCCGAAGAAGGAAAAGCTGAAAAGGCAAGAGGTTGCTGCTGTTCAAAGATGGAAAGTCGTGAACTTACGTCGGAAAGATAAAAAGGATGTAGTGCTGTTATCTACAGTCCGTAATCCTTCTCAGGAAAAATTAGAAACTTGAACAGGGAGTAAGAGACCCAAAGTAGTTTGTGACACTATAAGTTTTCCATGGGAGGTGTAAAGTTGACCAGCATTTGGCAAACTATCCCCTGCCCAGGAAATGGATTAAAAAATACTACAGGAAGGTTTTCTTTCACCTAATGGACCTAGTTGTGTGGAATTGATTTCTATTGTATAAAGCCATGATTTCAGATGGCCAAAAAGCTCTTTCATCCTTGAATTTCAGATTGGACCCGATTGATGAACATATCAAGAAATATCACCCGCAAATTCCACTAGTTAGAAAGGGAAGAAAGTCCTCAACATTCCACCCAACTCGCTATTCACCAGGCCATTACCCCATTGATATTCCACCAACTGAGAAGAACTTTCCAATGAAAACTTGTCGGGTATGCTCCAAAAAAGCAGAACAGAGATGGCAAGAAAATTCAAAAGGAGACACGCTACATGTGTGAAACTGGCACACTTTTTGGCATACACAAGATAACTCAGGATAGCTCAAAAGGTTAATTACTACCATGTATTTTCTACTAAAAAATTTATAAAAAACAAAAAAATTATAGAATGAGTATTTGCATGATGCATACTTTTAATCTTTAAAATAAAAAAAGTCGATCTGTTATGGCCCATTTTCAGGAAAAAAATGTTCCGGGAAGGGGTTAAAGTTTGAAAAATGTGACCCCCCCCCCACCACACCATCATCATACCACTCCGTACAATGCATGAATGAAGTGGCGATGTACGCAGCAGCAACGCATGATGCAATCACCGTGGTCGCACTGTAAGGGTACATACACCTACAGTGTGGCCACAGTGTAACTTGCACATGTAACGTTCATGCTTTAAACCGCTATATCTCAGCCTCTAACAGTCTGATTTTAAAATTTAAAAACCAAAATATCTTTCATCATTTTATACCGTATTTAATAAAAAATTTCAATGGAAAAAAATTTATAATGAAATTTAAAATTTATAATTTAGAATAGTAAGCGCTGTAAGGCATATAGAGCACATATATGTGCAATGCGACCATTGAAACCGCCTCCATTGAGAACAAAGGAGGTGGTATAAACGTTTCAAAAGAGTCTAAAGAAGTTCCACTGTGTGTGCTTGGCACACTATTTTTTTTTCAGTTCTGAGGCTAGAAATAGAACAGTCTGTGAATAAAAAAAGGCAAAGTTGTAGTTGGAGTTGTGATGAAGAATCACTTTGGCACTGTTATGTGTGAAAAAACTTCAAGATGTTATGTGATATCACATAACATCTTGAAGTTTTTGTTGATCTTGAAAGTTGGGTGTTTTGTCATTTATGACAAAACACCCAACTTCAAGATCAACAAAAACTCTTTATATATTTGGGACTGTTCCAGGCTTTGAATCGAAGCTGAAACTATTTCAGAAACAGTTGGAAAATGTTAACTCCAGTCAATATCCCTTTGAGGTGTCCATGCCTAGAGAAATAATCAATTCTTTGGTTGAGAACTTTAAACAGGATTTAATAATATTTTATGCCATGCTACCCACCTCTATTGAAATCAATGATGCTCATAAAAAATTCCAACTTGAACTGAGTGAAATTGCAGTATGACCCAATTTGTGCAAGCTTCACACAGGAAGTTTCGATTATCCTTTTATGCTTCTCTACAATGTTGTGTTTCCCTGAAATTATGTAAGTTAGCATAAAATTTGGCAAGTGTCTATGTACATGTAAACACATTTTCTCACATATGAAGGAAAACAAAATGAAGTTCTTTTTAAGAATTGCCATGTACACTTATATGACAATGAAAATTGGCATTATCAAAAATGAATCCAATATTAATTTTCTTGCAGAGAAAAGGCTGGCTCAAGTTTCACATTAATAAAGTAAGTTTAGGCTATATTTATTGTAATGTTCAATTTTGTGTTAGTTCAGTATAGATATTTGACTGCCCCAGACCGCATAACATATCTTTTAATGTGGCCTGCCTGCCTAAAAGGTTGAACACCCCCCAGTCTTAGAATAATAAATTAAATATTATTTTTAGGTTTAAAAAAAAAAAGAAACGGTATGTCTATTGAAACTGATAATTTCACAAAGAACAGAGCCATGCAGTGATGAAATTACTGCACGGCTATATATGAGGGAGTATCAAAAGGTTCATACTCTTACCTAGAAATAATAGCCCTAGAAAGGTGAAACTTCACAGGAACTTTAATCCTTTTCTATGTACTCTCCATGTACAGTAACACATTTCTCTCATCCACGTATCAGTTGGTTAATGCCTTGATCATAGAAGTCTCCATTTCTAGCCCGAAACCACAATTCTGCTTCATTGATGACTTCCTGAGACGAATCAAAGCGGCATCCATGCAATGTTTTGATATGTTGAATCGAAGTCTGCCACCGGAGACTGTCTTTAGTCTCCGGATAATATTGGTACACCCGGCATTCGGCATCACCAACCGATCGAAAAACGTTCTCAACATCTGCATTACACAAATCCAATAATTGGCAAGAACATTGCATTCAATATTGCTTCTGCAAAAGTGTCAGCAATCTTGGAACCCATCATGCGGGGACCTCAGACATATGCAGATGGTCATGTAAAATGCTGTGGGCAGACCCATAACTAATTCCCACTGCATTTGCGATGAAATGAATGTCACACGTCTGTCACTCAGCACAAGCTGCTCAACCTTTGCAACCGTCTCACTGTGGATGTTGATGACCTTCCTTCTCTTGGCTCGTCAGACACTTGTATGACTGCACTGGAACTGCCATTTCCACTTTTTTACAGTGTCATAGGAGGAACAGTTCTGCCCATACAACAGCTTTCATTTCTTTGTCAATTTCCTGGGCTTTCTTGCCCTGCAAATGCAGGAACTTGATTACTACTCAATACTTCACTTTGTCAAACATAGCTTCCTTCCTCAGATTCTGGGCTCCACCTACGGGAATGAAATTTCACATGTTAATTATTGAATACGTAGACAACTTATATTAAAAACGGCATCTTCCTACTGATGTTTTATCTAGATCAGGGTACAAACCTTTTGATACCCCCACATATATATATAGATATAGCCATGCAGTTCATGGTCCTTGAGGTTGTCACAGACATTCTCTCAGATATGCCAGACAAGCTGTACTTGCTACCTGGGAGTCTAAAACGCTGATGGAACTGATATTTGGGTCACACTCAAGTCAAGTGGACCCAATTTCGGCAAAGTCCGGATGGTCTGTGGCAGCCAAATCCTCTGCTTGAACCTTCACGATGGTGGGACTGTTAGTAATCCTGGGTATAACCTCCATGCACAAGTACATGGTGGGTGACCACCCAGGTGTGAATCAATGTAAGCACGGGTCAAGGTGTGGCACCCACACCACAAGGAGGAACGCCGCCCCTCTATGTTACCAGGCAGTACTAGGTGGTAGATCACTCTCATCAACCAGTGCAATACCACCACTTTGCTTATTGGAGGCTTGAAGTGGTGGAACCCATGTTTAGTCTCTAGAGCTAAGTTCCGGTCAACCCTTCCGTATCTCTTCCATCATGAAGTATGATTGATGACTTTTGAGGTTACGATGAACATCGTGGTGAGATCCAATATTCCTTACATTTCAAGGGTAAAGCTCTAAAACGGTGTTCGCAGGCCGGCCGCTAGTTAGTACACCGGACTGAACCTATTGGTAACTCTAGGAGGCTTCCGGATCAGCTAGTGTATAATCTTGCTACCTCCACTCTGCCAGATAGTGACTGGAGAGAGTCCGAGTAGTGTGTATGCGGGGAGCATTGTCGAGGCCACGTTATGTCAAGGATCTGGATATATTCTTACCATGTGTAAGCCATATCCAAAAATTTCAATACTTCATACAGCATGTCTCCCCCCCCCCCCACTTTTTCTTACTATTGAATACACCATGAATTCTCAAACTAATAGAACAAGCTTATCTGCAAAAAGAACTAAACCTCCCAAGCACTTCCTAATTCATTTTACAAATATAACGTGGTCTCAATTCCAATCTCAACGATGTCCATTTCCACTTCCAGTCGGCCAAACCCCATGTACTTTTTCTGACAGAATCTCAGTTATCGGTTGATTCAACTATTGCTCATCTCAGATGCCCAAATTATTCGCTGTATGATTCCTTTTGCCTCAAAGGTGGTACTTGTGCATATGTCCGCTCTGATATTCCCTGTCAGAGACTTGGCAATTTGGAATCTCCTCTCTTTGATCTTCTCTGGCTTAAAATCTCTCTACCTCATTGTGTCAAATTCATCTGTTGTTTCTACCATTCTCCCAACTCCACTAATCACTTGGAGCTCTTTGACTTCCTCTCTTTGCAACTTGACTTTCTCCAGTCTAACTTTCCTAGCTGTGAGACAATTTTCCTTGGTGATTTTAATGTTCACAACTCCAGCTGGCTTCCGTTTTCTAGTCACACTGACCCAGCTGGTCGAGATGCTGAGGCTTTTGCAATTACTAATGACCTTGCACAGATGTTCATTTACCTACAAGAATACCGGACAATTCTAATCATACAGCCAACACACTTGATCTCTTTCTCACAAACAACCCTTCTAAGTACACGGTCGAAATGAGAGGTCCTTTACGCACTTCAGATCAAAACTTGGTGATTGTCTCTTCTCCAATCGAGCCTTTACCTCGTGGCTATTCCCAACCTCGTGTTGTTTGGCATTACAAGAATGCAAAATGGGATAACCTGCGAGATTTCTTTTCTTCTTTCTTTTCCTTGGTTCGATTACTGTTTCTAAACTTCTGATGTCAACGTTTGCTCAGATCGTGTCAGTGAAATTATTCTTGCAGGAATGGAATCCTTTATCCCACACTCCACTTTAAAATCTCGTCCTTTATCTAAACCTTGGTTTTCCAATAAATGTGCTAAGGCTATTCAAGAGAAGAATGTTGCATATCATAATTGGCTTGTTTCTAATTCAGTTTCATTTTCTGCCTACACCAAAGCAAGTAACAATTGTAAAGCAGTTATTAATCAGTCCAAATTAGAGTTTGAACAGGCTAAGAGTAGAAAACTTGCTTCTTGCCCTAATGGTAGCCGAACATTCTGGTCCCTTCCCAAAGCTACTGGCCGCAACTTTTGCCCATCTCTCCTCCCACCTCTGTCCAAACCAGATGGTTCTGTTGTCACTACAGCCAAGGATAAAGCTGACCTGCTAGCATCCCATTTTTCTTCCAACTCATATATTAATGAGCTTGGTAAAACACCTCCAACCATTCCAAACACACTCCATTCAATGCCTCCTGTGGTCTTCCGTCAAAAGGATGTTAGAAGGATTTTGACGAATCTTGATGCTAAGAAAGCTCCAGGTCCCGATGGTATTTCTCCACTTGTTCTCAAAACCTGTGCTCCTGAACTTACTCCTATTCTTTGCCGCCTTTTTTCACTTTCTTATTCCAAAAGTGTTTTTCCTTCTGCTTGGAAATTTGCTCGTATCCAGCCAGTTCCTAAAAAGGGTGACAAATCCCTCCCATTGCAATTACTTCTACTCTTTTTAAAGTAATGGAGAAATCAATTAACCAACAACTCTTAAACTAATTAGAAACCTTCCGTCTGATCAACGATCACCAGTATGGATTCCGTCAGTGTCAATCCACTGGTGATGTTCTGGCTTATGATACCCATTTATGGACTAACTCAATGGAAAGGTTTGGTGAAACACAAGTAGTTGCTCTTGACATCTCAAAGGCTTTCGATCGTGTTTTGCATAAAGGTCTTCTAAACAAGTTTCCATCTTATGGTTTGTCAACTGTTTTTAGTAATTGGTTATCCAGTTTTCTCTCTGATCGCTCACTGAGGGTGATGGTAGATGGCTCTCTGTCTTCTAACTTTTCCACTAATGCCGGTTTCCCCCAAGTTTCAGTTCTTTTCCCCACTCTTTTCCTCTTATATATTAATGACCTTCTTCCATTGACTGGAAATCCTATTCATAGTTTTGCCGATGACAGCACGTTGCATTCCACTTTCCATTTTGAGAAACCTTGCCCTGTTCAATCAGCCTCAACTTCTTGAATATCTGCTACCAATTCCTTAAATGCTGATCTTCAGGTAATTCTCCCGTGGGGCAAAAGACAACTTAGTTGATTTCAGCCCTTCTAAAACTCAGTCTTGTCTTATAACTTGCAAAAAGGATTCTTCTGCTCCTATGCTTATCTTTAGTGACACTCCAATTTCTAGGCAAAATGATATATCTCTTTTGGGGATTACCATGACTTCTAATCTCTCTTGCCACAAGCACATTACAAATATTGCTTCCTCTGCATCTAAAAAACTTGGTTTTCTCTTTCACTCTCGGCGTTACTTTTCTTCCAAACAGCTGCTCACTCTGTATAAATTACAAATTTGCCCTGCCATGGAATATTGTTCCCACATCTGGGGTGGTGCCCCCAAAACCTCTCTCAGGCTTCTTGATTCCTTTCAGAAGAGGGCAGTTAGGTTAATTAATGATTCATCTCTAACAGTCTCTCCACTCGCTGTCTCATAGACGCACTGTTTCTGCTGCATGCCTCTTCTACAGATACTTCCATGGGCACTGTTCTTCTGAATTGGCTTCTATAATTCCTGTTTTCTCTTTAAAAACAGTCCCGAACACATGCCGCCTCCAGCCAACATCCTCTTATTGTGCAACTTCAAACTCAGAACCAACTTTTCATCTTCCTCGTTTATTCATTCAACTGCTGTTTTCTGGAACAACCTTCCTTCATACGTATTTCCTGAAAATTACAGTGTACAGAAGTTCAAGTCCAATGTCAACAAATATCTTCTTTCGTCTTCAACCTCCAACCCAAGCGGTACTAAGTACTATAGGTTATAATACCTCTCGTGTTTGGGGTTTACATAAAAAAAAAAAAAATATATATATATATATATATATAAAAAAACCCCTGGTCCATCATTTTAGAATTTCTATTTATTAGACAGAAAAGAATTCAACCCTTTGGCTTCTCTCAATTTTTCGTGTCCAAAGTAGAAATATAATTAAACAATAAAGTACCTATTCAGTACTCAAATTCAAAAGTACCTATTATATGTATTCCAATTTTAAATGCAATCTCTATGCTTTATCTGTTTTTTGGATCCAAAGAGTGCATCACAACCCAGAACTGAAAAACACTACCCTATATAAAACAATCTATAATTTTGTAAAATTTAAATGACATTTTCAAAAATTTGGAATTTTCTTTTTTATGTCAGTAATGGTGATCCAATGGCAGGCATGAAAAGGCATACATACAGGTATGTAGCCACCCATAAATAAGTTTTTATATATATATATATATAAAAACATTTGAAGACAAATTTGTTTGACAGCAACATCTGACAGTGAAAACCATGGTATAGAATTATACAGCAAAGTGATCAGAAACTAAAAACCTTTTTATAACAACAATGTATGGAGGGAGGGGTTGGAAACTTTGTGGCCTCAGTATGAAAGGCAGTAATAGTGTTAAAAGATTTCTGTACTTAATGCATAACATTTCAAATAGTTATGCATTAAGTACAGAATAATTCAAATAGTTATGCATTAAGTACCCACCAAGTTTAATGCAGTTTCACTAACACCTTTTTTTTAACACAGTTTCTGAAGTCAAAAAAGTTGTGAAAATGTGGAAGAAGGATGGACAAAATGTTGCCATACAGCCATCAAATATTTGGGAAAAAAGGGACCAACGCCAAAGGCAATTCATGAGGATACAGTTACAACATTGGGGTAGGATGCTCCTTCTTGTTCCATGGTAAAGAAGTGGACAGAAGAATTTCAAGTGATGGAGACCTGTATAATGACCAACACTGTGGAAGACCTGCATCCCTCCAGAAATTGTTGACTGTGTGCATGAATGATATGGCGATGAGTGATTGACAAGTGACAGTTTGGTATACTGCCAGCATCTTGAGCAGCTCATCTGAATGTGTGTATCACATAATAATAGAGGTTCTCCCTATGAAAAAGGTGTCAGCAAGATGAATCCCAAAGTCATTTTCAAGCAGATACAGCAAATATCCTTGTAGTTTACCACTGATGAGATGTGAATCAATTATTTTCAACCAGAGACAAAGCAGTCCAAACACAGCTTCTACACCTCCAAAGATTTGTTTGTTTGTTTGTTTAATTTTTTTATGGTGCACTGGGCCTAGGCCATAATGTATCAAGGCAACCCCCTCCAAAGAAAGCTAAGTCGATTCCTGCTGCTACCAAGGTGATGGATTTGGTTCTTTTGGGATTCTGATGGAAGAGTGTTGCTAATGGATTACCTTCAGAAAGGCCAGATAGTCACAGGGGCATATTATGCACACCTTGTGAAGAAAACTCAGCAAAGGATTCCTTTTTCACCAGGACAGTACACACATTGCTATGGCTGCACTGCACGACTACAGCTTTGAAACTATAGACTGTCCTCATATTTATCAGATGGTAAAAGTTGATTCCAAAGGGGGCATGTTGAAGAGTAACATGTTACCAGACTCCTCGAATAAACCCTTCATACTGCTGTCCTATGTTCATCATCAAGCAAACTTTGGTATTGCTAGAAAGTTCCAGGAGTGATCACAGTGAACAAAGATAAAAGCCGTCGGTGAATGTGTTGTATTGTGTTTCTTCATCTACCGTTGGACAGTACTTGTATCAGTATTTGGCAAAATGATGCAAGGAAGCAAAGCTTATTCAGATTCAGCAGAAAAACAATAAAATTTTACCTGCTCTTCATTTGCTTACTCCTAATAATTTGTCCAATCCATCTTTAAATTTATTCAACTATTCACTTCAACAACACCAGGTTGAAATTTATTTCAACCTGGTGTTGTTGAAGTGTTTAACATGTCTATTTTGTAACCAGGCCTTTTCAATTCAAATTTGTTTATTTGTGTGTGTCTTTAAGAAAGAGAGATGCTACAGCATTTAATTTACTTAAACATTTTAAAGCCTTACACTTAATTAGATCATTACATAGATGCCTAGTTTTCAGAGACTGCAATTCACAGAATTCCAATCCTGCTCAATTTTGCATTGGTAAGCATTCTCTGCACCTTTTCAACATATTAATATCCTTTCTAAAATTAAAAAAATTTTTTTTTTGAAATTTCATTCTTTCATTATAAACACTGCACAAAATAAATGTAAAAAATCTACCCAACTTGTCAGTATCAGTATGAAAATGAAGAAAATACAAACTAATCCCAATGCCCACCCATGAAAAATCACAAGTCTATAAGATCACTGAAATTTATTATACATCAACAAAATACACAAAAAATGTAATTACACTAAAGAAAAGGGGACCCAGTGAGTCCTCAAGGCTATATATACATTTGAATAGAACAGACAAATGAATAATATAGATGAATAATTGTGGTGATTTATATTAAAAAGTAAAAATTAGGCTATGAAAACTTATGGTATCCACAAGTTAGTCAAACACAGCCCTCGTGCTAACTCACTGTGGAAAGATCTGCCTGTGGGTTATTATGTTTTAAATATTTGCATTTTCACTACTCTACTAAACTGATACATATTACCAGTGGCAGCTCATTCTTAGTAACTAGTGCAATAATGTAGCACCAAGAAGGTAAATGACTATGAAAATTATGACATTTGTGCAGCTCAAATAAATATTTCTTTCATATCATTAATTTATAATATAACTTCCCAAGCTGGGAAGAAAAAACTAAATGAAAAAAAAAACAAAAAACAAACTTAAAATGAAATCCCATGAGGTGAATACACAACTTGTTTATATTATTGATATATTTTTTATACTTTTCTAAAAAATTTATAAAATATGTAACGCTAAGAAACAACCCAATTCTTCTTGCAGACAAATTAATCCAAAGTAATATAGTGAAATAAAAAATAAGTCTAAAATTTTTTCCCTTTAAATCTGCAAAGTAGTTTGTAAAAACCTACTGCAGTTGCAAATTAGCTACATATTGAATAATTAGTTTTATCACCATATAATTCCCAGTATATGTGACAAATAATTCCTAGAATACCTGATTGAACAGGATGAAATCTTATCTCAGTGTGCCAATTCTCAATAATAAAACTAACATTCTATAATTAAGTCTGCATCAACTACAAGAATTTGACTAAGAGGATAATCAGGAAAAATGAACAGCACAAATTAAAAACATGCTGTTTCTTATAGTAAATTTTATTTCATTTCACCTATTGAACATAGTGACTTAGATTCATAAAATAACCAATGGAATTGTCTATAATATACAGAAAAATAAAATAAACTATTTCAAAAAAAAAAAGATTTATTTCAAAAAACCAAGATTGCTAGCATGGCTATACTAATTTCATGTCTTTTAGTTTAACTCCATCTGTAATATATTAAAACACTGTTTTCCATTTAGAAAATTTTTCCTAGTTTAAAGTACTGAGAATTTCTTACAATCATGTAGCCATTCAATTCTCGGTGATTATTTAGGCAAGATTTATAGTTTTGTGACCAGCTGAAATACAAAAAACATGAAACTACCTGGCTTTATTCTGATACTCAAGAATTTGTGTTCACTTTTCTTCATATCCATTGCTTTTATTTTTAAAAATCAGGGACTTCTCATCTTAAGATTATACTCAATCTTCAATACAAATTAAAGAAAATATGGACTTCTACATAGTCTCAAAATGGAAATATTTTTGCTTTTGTGGTTGTTTATTAATAATCTGTAATATTTGTGTTAAGCAGACAACCTCATATACAGAAATTAAAGAAAAAAAATACAAAACATATTTGATCAAATTAAATCTGAATCATAGTCAATTTTTCAGAAATGAGATGTGGACAGTTACATTAAAATTAATTAATAGAAAAGTCATTATTTAATGACAGTAACTCAGAATGAAAGCCAGAATTGAAAGGAAATGGACAATTTACAGGGCTCTAATACCAACCTAACAACACAGGGATTATAATCTCACAGCATAATGTTTAAACTACAGAATGGTATTCAAATCTTTTGCATCAGGTGGATTTTGCTTTGGATATTAACTTATACAACAAAAGATGCAATGTATGAATATTAAAAATATATCATAAATAAACATGAAAATCTTAAATGATATTTAAGTTTACACTAAAAACTTATATCTAGGAAATAACTCAAAGACTAAAATATTCTGTCTTTAGCAATCTATAAAAAATATATCAGAGTAACATGAATAGGCAACTATTATATGCATGACATCACCATACTAAAATAAAATGAATAAACAGTAGCTAACATGAAGAGAAGTGACCATAATTACTTCTCACATTATTTGATGTGAGAGGAATACTACTACCTTAAATGATATATGATTACTGCAATTCAAAATATTTTACAAAATTACTCCAGCATCTGCCTACACAACAGCATATTTGAATTTTTTATCTTTTAGAGGTGACAAGGTTAATGTTGTTCCAATATAAATCTTTTTCATATTAAAGTTAGTATGCAACATATTTCAGTTACATAAATTAAGGAAGCCACTTATTATTCAGTGCAACTTATGTCCACTTCTGTTTTTATTCATTTAGTGGACAAAATAAATGAAATATATATTATAGCACTGTAAGAAATTATCTGCTAGATTATCTATATAAAATGATATTACATACATTCCTGTATTTCTAGTTTACAATAATCATGCTTGGCAGCTCAGAATTGTTCTGGCACACTGCAATATACACTTTAATAATGAACATTAAAAACTAAAAAATTTACAAATATCAGAAAATAACTGGATATACAGAATAAAAACAAGGAATGGAAAGTTTTCCTTCTTCATAGTTACCTGAAATTGCTACCAAATTTTAAAGATGGATTTATAGTAAACAAAGTTTACATACAAGATAACTTTATATTAACCAAAACAAATTTTTAAGAAATGAGCCACCACTGCAATTACTAGTACTAATCTACTAAACAAAACAAAATTTAGAAGAGTTCCTTAACTTTTCTAAACAACCTTTTTCATTCTCTACACTGTAATATAATACACAATCCTATAAGATAATAATTGTATACAAAATACATCATATTAGAGTTACAAAAGACAAATATATACAAAACTCACCATTAATATGGGTGATAGCCTTGAGAGTTACGCTTACGATTTGACTTGTCATACTTGTTCTTTGGTTGATTTCGCCCAAAAGATTTGTAGTTCATGTCCCTGTTACCCATTTGAATACCAGCACCTTGTTTTCTTTCTCCATGGTAACCTTGATCTTTCTGTGATGTCTGCTGCAATCGAAATTCTCTTGGCTCATAACTATTAGCAGGCTGATTGTGCATCCCCTGTCTCATCTCTGGGTTTCCATGTTGCCGCTGAAAGGTACCAGTAGACTGATAATTGCCAGATGACTGGGGATGAATTCCTTGTCTCATTTCTGGATTATGTTGGTTTGATCCTGCATTCTGGTAACCAGAAGGTGGGCGAGAAAGAATTCCTTGTCGTACCTCAGGGTTATAGGAGCCTGTGGATTGATAACCAGTAGGCGGTTGAGAGTGTCTCATTCCTTGTCTCATTTCAGGAGTGTTGTGTAGTTGGTTTGATCCTTTAGACTGATAACCAGAAGGTGGTTGAGATGGGTTTCCCTGTCGCATATCCATGTTGTTGTGCTGAAAGGATCCTGAGGATGAATAATTACCTGATGATTGAGAAGACATGCCTGGTGTTAACTCTGAATTAGGGTACTGTGGCTTGAAGGATCCCTTGTTCTGGAAGCCAGAGGGCTGATTCATAATTCCATGTCTCATCTCAGGATTGTTGTGGAATGATCCTGCAGATTGAAAACCAGGTGGCTGTCCAGGTATTCCCTGAGATACCTCATGATTGATGTGCTGTTGAGAGGATCCTGCAGGCTGATAATTACCAGATGGCTGATTGGGAACTCCTTGGGGTGGAATCCCTGGAGTACCATGCTGTGGCTGGTATGATCCCATACCTTGGAAAACAGCTGGCGGCTGTGAAGGGATTCCTTGTGATATTTCAGAGTTAGTGTATTGCATTTTGTAAGATCCTTTAGGCTGATAACCAGCTGATGACTGGGTAGGCATTCCATGTTGCATATCAGGGACTCCATGCTGCATTTCAGGGCCCCCATGCTGCATGTCAGGGCCCCCATGCTGCATGTCAGGATTTCCAGGTAACTGATAAGATCCTGCAGACTGATAATTGGCTGATGGTGGGGGTGGTTGCTGCTGTTGTTGTTGTTGTTGTGGAGTTCCTGTAAGTTGATAACTAGATGATGGGGGAGGTATTCCTTGTGGTATATCAGATGTACCATGCTGTAACTGTGAGGATCCTGAAGAATAATTAGGAGATGACTGAGGAGGAAGGGGACTAGTGTACTGTGGTTGGTAGGATCCTGTGGAGGGATAAGTAGAAGGAGGATTAGGAATTCCTGGGGGAATCTCAGAATTGCTAGGTACTGGTTGATAAGGGAGTGCAGATGGAAAACCAGCTGGTAACTGACCAGGGATTCCTTGTGGCATTTCAGGTTTGCTGTGCAATGGTGAGGGTCCTGTTGATTGGTAACCAGGTGGCTGAGTAGGAATTCCTTGTGGCATTTCAGGATTGCTGGGTTGTAACTGTGAGGGTGGTTGATAACCAGATGGTGGCTGAGTAGGAATTCCTTGTGGTATTTCAGGATTGCTGGGTTGAAGTTGGGAGGGTGGCTGATAACTAGAAGGTGGCTGGGTAGGAATTCCTTGTGGCATTTCAGGGTTGTTGGGTGGAAGCTGAGAAGGAATTGGAGGCTGATAATTAGAAGGTGGCTGAGTAGTAATTCCCTGTGGAATTTCAGGGTTGCCAAGTTGTGGCTGATAGGAGCCAGTGGGCTGATAAGTGACAGGTGGTTGAGGAGGAATTCCTTGTGGTATTGCAGGATTAATGAATGGCATTGGATAGAATCCTGTGGGCAAATAACCTGGTGGCTGAGGAGGAAGTGGCTGTGGTATAATAGCATTAGCAGGTAACTGATAGACTCCAGCAGGCTGACTGGCAACAGATGGCTGAGCAGGTACTCCCTGAGGTATCTCAGGATTACTTGGTAGTTGGGATGATACTGCAGGCGGATTAACAGATGGTTGGGCAGGTACTACTCCTGCTGGTACTTCCGAACTACTCTGCTGTAGTGGAGTAGTGCTTGTAGACTGAAAACTGGGTGATGACTGAGTGGATATTCCTTGTGATGTCTCAGGACTACTTGGCTGTGGTTCAGACGTTGCTGCAGAAGGGAAACTGGATGGCTGTGAGGGAATCCCTTGTGTTACCTCAGAACTGCTTTGTGGCACTTCAGAAGATGCCACAGACTGGTAGGTAGCTGCCGGTGGTTGGGCAGGTAATATCTGTACTCCTTCAGTAGTAGCTGGTGGCAACTGATAAGTCAACTGAACTCCCGTAGCAGCCCCAGCTTCTTTTGTTTGATCAGGTTGTTGGTATGGCCAAGTTGCAGGATCATAAGTCATTGGTTGTGGACACACTGCAGTAGCACCTGCTTGCTGTACATCGCCTGTACCAGTAGCCTGCTGCTGCATTAAAGCTTGTTGCTGCTGCCAATATACGGCAGCTGCTCCATAATTTCCTGGTACATAGACCCAACCAGGGTAACCATAACCATAACCGTTGTTGTAATAGAAATTATAGCCTTGGCTATTACATCCTGGAACAACCCCATATCCGTAGCTTTGGGTATTCGTAGCATAGAGATTAGGATCGCGTGGAACTTCACCCTGTTCAAATGAGAGAGGCTTAGCTGTTACTTTTTTAACATCACATTCAGTTTTCCCAATTCTCTGTTTTGGTTGCTTACAAGCTTCTTCTGCTTCTTCTTCAGATTCAAATGTAACAAAACAAAACCATCGCCTCTTATTGCGTTCTCTATCAAAGCCAAGTTCAACATTTTCAACCCTTCCAAATGTTTCAAAATACGCTTTTATATCACTTTCTTCTAAATCTGGGTGAACGCCTCCAACAAAAATTTTCCTTGCAACACTCTTGACTGTAACACGCTTAACATCAACTCGTTTACCCTTCACACTATGTGGAACACTTTTCAGTACCGTTTCCTTCACCTGACGATCTACAAATTTAATAAAAGCAAACCCCCTGGGTTTTCCAGTAATAGGATTAACTTTCATGTTAACACTAGCTATTTCACCATAATTGGAAAAATATTCCATGAGATCCTTTTCTTCTGTATCCCAACTAAGACCACCAATGAAAAGCTTCTTATCTTCAGACATTCTAGCTTGCAGAGTTTTCATGTCTGCAAACACATATTCAGATTCTTGCATGGTGTCAACATTTTTCACCACGTCAGGGAGGCTGTAAGTTACTGTAGAAGTATTCTCTACAACACATTGTTGAATTTCAGTGTCCTCCTGCTCAGGAGGCTGATTACTCTCAGTATTACAATTTAAGTCTTGGTTCTCCTGGGATTCCATTTTTCAGTGTTTCTAAAAGTACAGGAATAAAAAAATTAAAAAAATTAACTTTAAATGCTACAACAAATACAAGACATTATGAAACTAATGGGGGAAAAAAATAATAATTATCACAAAGAAAACAGCAATTTTATACTATTTAAAAGAAATGTTTAGAAATATTATAACTTTATTTCCTATATTGAAAATGCATCTTCTTGTGTTTTAATTTTTTTAAAGGAACTAATGATGAAAATGTAATGTAAGTCACAAAATTTAATATTTTATTAACAATAACCTTTTGATTTAAAAACATGTGCAGAAATACACTAGCAGGATACCTACTCTTAAGTGCACAAGACGATTATTGGAAATGTGTTTAATTGCAGTTCTTAATATACACATAAAACACAGTACTACTTCTGATAGCCTCATAGAAAAGCTGAGGTTCCAAAATAATATGACATTTAAAACAATATATACATCATTACAAAACCAATAACCTGAATTAATAGGTTGTGTTTTGAAAAACAAATTTTAATTTTCGAAGAAAACATCCAGTATTATCCATTCGATAATAACAGTAAAACCTCATCCTTGGGACCCAGCACATGCCAGATTTTTTGAAGGTTATATTAACACAATGGCATTAGGTAGTCAGGGGTAATTTGTTATTTTTATTAGATAACACAGTAGCTCTAATCCCTAAAATCCGCAAAGAAACAGTTGTCAGTATTAAGGCAAAACGTTAACCTGTACTCCTGGTTAGGTACAATAGGCAACATTGCAGCCTAAGAAATAAAAATCATGAAACAAAAAAGAAACAAAAAATGCAGCCTAAGAAATAAAAATCATGGGTTCAAATACAGCCTTCAGTGTGGGTGTTGCAACATTACCATACTGTGAAGTAGCATCGAACGGCTTGCAAAATTAATGATTTTATATGATGCAAATATATAACACAGAAAGAAAATTGTGTTTAGAAATTATTAATGAGGCTAATACATAAACCTGGCACCTGCAGTGCTTTTTTTAAAAGTCCGGCTAGCCTATTTCTCCTCTGCCCATGTATTGTGGACTACCTCAGAAAAATTTAAAGTGCTGGATTTCAAGGTTTACTGTGGAGATGGGGGAAACCCTTGGTGATGTTTGTCACTAAACACACTAGGCACATTCCACTTTTCTTAACATATTCATTATAAGAACTGAAAAGTATTTTTTGGAGGTTGATGAAGATAATAGAAATTCAAATATGAAGAACAGTTCAGCTATAATTGTAGTTAAACTGTGTGCCTTCAACTGAAGAATGTTCTTTACACTGAATTTCTTAATATAAGTTTAAGGAGAAGCATTTGTTTTTATGGGATTTAGTAATGGATCTTACTTATCTCAATTCCTACAATGTCCATATGTACACTGGTTTGATTTAGACTCCTACAAATCTGAATTCAGAAATTTATTCTCAACTGGAAAACTTTCACAAAGAGTATGCCTATTATTACTCTTACTCAAATGTAGTGATTATATCACTACTTCTCATTTGCACAAAGGTAACCTAGCCATTCTTAGCCAAAGTAATCAGGTTATTCATTCATAACAGTGGTCACAGAAGGATGCCAAAATAATAAAAGCAACACATGATACGATTTCTCGATCAACAAACATGTTTGAGGTAAGCTAAGCAGCCATCTAATTGCACTATTAACTGAATACTCCTACAGTAATTGAAAATCCAATCTATATATGGATGAGAACATAAATAGTATATTAAGCAGTACTATAGAATTGAACTTTTTATTTTGGCATAGATTGTGTACAGTCTGCAATACTATCATATATTAGGTGAGGAATAAGCTGGGATCATTTGATATCTAATAATAAAATCACTTGTTATAATAATAATAATAAAAAATTGCAAACACATGTACAGTATGCCATTTTCATGACAGGTGGGACCATACTTTCTGAATTTATTCAGGATCTGAAAACAATGAAGAAAAGTTTGTATAAATGTGTCTGATTCTGAATAGTTGCAGAACTACGGCTGTTTGAATTTAAAAAAAAAAGACTATGGAGTTTTTAATGGTAAAAAGTAATTAAATAAGAATAAGCTTATGCATGCCTAGTAAAATTTTGACTTCCATACAAGGTACATGCTTACTTATTCATTATTATTTACCACTGAAAACTCCATAGCCATACTCCATAATCATTCAGAATTATTTTGTATAAACTGTTTTCAATGTTTTCAGGTCCTGAATCAGTATTAATATTAACAGTAGCAAAAAAAAAAAAAAAAAAAAAAACCACTTCCCATATCATCTGTCCATCCCTTCTAACAGTTTGTCTAGTTTTTGAATTTATTCAAATTGCCCATCTCTATAACAAGTGGGAGTTTGTTCCGACAATCAACTACCTACTGGGTGAAGGGAAATTTTTAAAAATCTACTCTGCAACCATCCTTCCGCAGTTCGAATTTATGTCCCCTCATATGTAATCTGGGCAAGAGAACAGATTCCATCAGCATTAAGCCCACTCAATCTATTCAAAGCCGTAAATACCTCAATCAGATCCCCTTGCAGGTGTCTAGTCTCCAGAATTGAAACCTTTCCCAGTAAAAGTACCCCTTTGATTCTTTCATCAATCTTATTGCTCCTCCCTGGACCCATTCCAACAGATCCACATCACTCCCAAAATTAAACCCTCGACCTGCATGAAGTACTCAAGATATGGTCTGATCAACATCGCACACAATGGGACAATCACCTCCAGAATTTTTCTGGGGATAGTACCCAGAAAAATTCCTGCATTATCATAGTTTTACCATTATCACTGACAAAACCCCATGAGCCATCCCGACAGCCCACCTGCACTGCTCAGAGAACCTCGTATCCGACTGCACAACCATAACCCAGGTTCCCCCTCCCCCCAAGTGTGGCACCACACAATAGACACAATAATCTGGGATCACTGCTCCCCATATGAAGCACTGCATACTCATCAATATTAAGCTTCAACTGCTACTTCTCAGCCCATCTACCTAATCTGTCCACATCTTGTTGCAGCAGCATACTCTTGACCACTACGATTAACCACTCTGCCAACCTCTGTATTGTATCATCCACAAACCTAGACATCAAGCTTGATAGACACTCATCAATATCATTAATGCAGAAATCAACAATGGGTTACACTGAACCCTTGGGTCTCTGGTAATAAACTCTCAGGCAACGTTTAGTGTTAGGCCTGTTTTTAATATTTATTAATGACGCTGATGCAGTTATTTCAAGCCCAACACTCAAGTTTGCTGATGATACAAAATTAGTCAAAGTAATAAAGGATAATCAGGGTAAACTACTTAAAAGGATCCAAACAAGCTCAAGAAGATGGGCTGGAAAATAACAATGGAGGTGCAAGAGTGACAAAGTGATAACAAGACACTGCATTTGAGCAGCAGCAACGCCAGAACAACAATCATCTGGATGGCACAAAACTCAAGACAGCAGAGAATGAAAAAGTTCCAGGCACCAATTGTACAGTATGACAAATTCCCTGTTCAGAACAAACAAGTCAAAGAACAGTCTCCATGGGGGCCCTGTCAACAACACACAGGAACCCCAAAAGCAGGGACAAAGAGGTGACCATCCCACTGTACAAGGCAATGGCTAGACCCATCTAAAAAACTGCATATACCGGTCCAGAAACCCCACTTCGGGAAGAAGCCACAAAAGGAGACCAACCAAGAAAAACTATGGCTATACAATTTTCAATTCCTGGACACTGCAGCAACTGATCTGCACGGTGAGCTAACTGCAGTAAACACGGCTTCAAAAGAGTTAAACAAACTAAATTCAGATGGCATCCTTATCTTTTCCATAGATGAAATATGCAATTGATCCTGAAAGTGCAGCCCATATGTTATTAAACCCTGTATAGAAGAAAAGTTCCATATAAGAAATATTCTTTTCATAAGGAAATATTTTTTTATTTTGAGTTGTGGCAACTACAAAATGCACATGTATCATGTCTATAAACTGCACACCACATGGCAGATTTTCCTTATTTTGCAAGTTGACAAACCAGAATTTCTAGGAGATATTAGTGATTACAATCACTGTCCTTCCAAAAGTGAAGTGAAGAGATTGTAATCACTAAGAGTGATGAGGGCACCTAAAAGGGAAAATGAATGCAAAGTACAGAATAGACTGATAAAATTATCGGAAATAATACTGGCAGTCACAACATTCCCTGCCCCCCCTCCTTAGTACATTTAAAGCAATCTCCTTCTCATTTTCATTCTTGAATTCAAAAACTCCCTTCGCAACATAGGTTTTCATTACATACTGAAGTTGTGCTTTCTTTCCTTTCTTGTTTTCGAATTCTAAAACTGCAATTTAGAGAGAGAGAGAAAAAAAAAGGATATAGCAAAATCAAGCTGGTACCCTTGAAGTAGAGGATAAAATTTTGGCATTCTACTTATCTTCAAAGATGTTCAACACAGTTTCAAGGCATCAAAATTCACTCCCATAATCTACAGGTGTGAAGTAGTACAAACAAAAGTTTAAATGGAAACAAATGAAGAAACTGGTATAACTTCTAAAATTTGTCTCTACTGACCACTGTGGTGTAATATTTTATAGGGCTGTGTTGAGCTGCAGCACTTATTGATGCAATTGTTTATGGTATTATAACTGGAAGCTACTGATGATAATTTTGTACACTTGTAACCCATAAACCCCCAAAAGTTGCTGTGTGGTACACAAATCTTTATGACTTTGAGATTCCCAATTTAGACTATGGGGAAATAATCTGATAACAAACTTCTAAGGTTGCTCATTTTAGAACTTTGTAACTACAATGCATTCCGGATAATGGGACGACAGGATATCTGGACCTGCCACTTATTAGGACCAAATGAGCAAGAACCGAATAAAATGCATAAATTAACCCTAATTTAAGTTGTGTATTAGGACCAGTGCAGCATTTATTCGGACCAGTAGTACCAGTTCGGACTAGGGGAAATAGTAGGGAGAAAGGACGGTTTGAAAGTGCTGTTGGCTCCATGCATGTACACTGTGTACACCAATGGCAGCTTATTCGGTAATGGCCTTGACTATAGAAGTATCCCATCTGTGGTGTAGCAATAGTGCTTTTTCAAAATTTTTGAGCTCCGCAGAGCACTAAAGCAACTCTTCAGACTCTGTGAACCTCACTTCTTACACAGATCTACATGTTGTAAACTTGCTTAAAAAAAAGAATTACAGTAATTGGATACTAGGTACGTACATTAATCAAGTACATACTAAATACCTGTGATAGTATAAAAACTGATTAACTTTTTCCAAAAAAATTCAACTAGACATGTGGCTAATTCTAAAAAAATTCTTTTGTTTATAAACAGGAAGTCAAAAAGAAAAGATCTGACATTTGTTGAGAAGATTGCTTTGCTAGACAACCACCTAACAGCAGTCAATGGCAGCAACTGGCAGAGACACTTAAGAGTAACAAAAACAACTGTACATTTAATTAACAAGATGAACTATGACATGCAATGGCAGCAAGGAACTTCACAGAAAAGGAAATGAGAAGGAAAGAACCCCAATGTAGAAGAGGCACTAAAAGAACGGTTCTCCATTGTAACTGGACGAGGTGTACGTATCAGTGGCCCAATGCTGAAAAGTAAAGCAGAGGAGTTTGCTAAAAATCTGGGGTGCAATGATTTCCAAGCGACAGATGGTTGGTTGTCACAGTGGAAAGCTCAAAATGAAATTAAAGTTCAGGAAAGGACATAGCGAGAAGGGTAGTGCAAATTTTGTACGTGCCGACCATTGGAAGCCAATGATGTGGCCCAATTTGATTCAGCAATTTTCCACTGATGACATTTACAATGCCAACGAAACAGACTTGCTTTACTGTTGCATACTGGACGGTTGGTTCACTGGTCTACAAACGCAAAATTTTGGTGGGTTCAAAAAAGACTATAGATTGCGTAAATGTGTTATGCTGTGCAAACATGTTGGGATCTGATAAACGGAAGATTTTGTTGATTGGGAAAAGAGCAAAGAATTCAAGAGACTTAGACTGGATGGTTTATCAGTTATCTATCGCTCTAATAAAAATGCCTGGATGACATCTAAAATTTTTGAGCAATGGCTAAAGAATCAGAATGCCGAATCAGAAAACTACAGAGAAACTCGAGAAAAATTCTGTTGCTACTTGACAACTGGGCTGGATATCCTCACTCTGATTATCTCAACATTCAAATGGAATTCTTCCCATCCAACACAACATATCACACAAAACTGGTAACTGTACACTTGACGCCATTGAAGAAAACCTCTATACATCATCATCAACAGCAGCAAAGGAAACCATGCAAGGTGACCCTTTTTCAAGGGATATAACATGTTGCAGATAACTGGCACAAGATCGACTGCAAGACGATTAAAAACTTTTGTTCATGCTGGTTTTCAGCACTCAGACATAAAGAATGCTGAAACAGCACAAGCCGAAACTGAAACTGTGTTGTCACTGCAGCAAGTTACAAACGTAGAGGAATTTTTGTGTGTCGACATAAATCTGCAATGTTACGATGAAAATGATCTTGAGGACACTGTTGATAAAATTGTAGCAAAACACTGCAAGATATCCGAAGAGTCATCTAGTGATAAAGATGACATGCCTGAGCGAGTGAAACACAAAGATGCAATGAAATGTATTGCCAACTTACATCGCTATTTCATGCGGGAAGGAAACGAAAACAGTCCCATGACTGCACTGGATCAATGCTATGATTTTGTTCATATGAAGTCAGTCGAGAGCACACAACAATCAACTTTGGGTAAGTTTGTAATTAAACACAATTGAACGTTTTTTTCATTATTTCTAAGTTTTGTATGTTCTTAATCAGTTCCATTGTAGTTTAATAATTGAGATTTCACTTTTAACTTATTTTTTTTGCATTCCCTTAAGCTACGGTTAATGGGACCAGCTGCATAATAGGACCACATTTCATTTTCCTCGATGTAGTCCCATTATCCAGAATGCACTGTATATCAATTTTTAATTCTACAAGCAATTTCTCATGGCCACTGCAGCCTGCTGGGAGGGAAAAAATTAACCAAACCTGTCAATCAATTTGATACAACAAAAATATACTTCTTAGTTTTTTTTTTTGTATTAGTTAATGCAAAGAAGAATGAAAATCGAAGTTGAGCCAAAAAAGCATAAACATCCACAGGAAGCAGCTAAAGCCACTAAGAGAAAGCCCAATATTCTGATATATATAAATATATATAACTGGAACTGAAAATAAGTAGAAAGGTGCACACCTTATGATGGTTTACAAAGGAATTCTAAAGACATTCTTTACTATTCTGAATACTGAGGACCCCATTCTAACTGTCACTCACTCTAGCCAACTCTCTAATCAAACTCTCTCCTTTTTGACAACGCATGGACTTCATGGTTTCAGGCAGTAACATGTATATTAATAGCAATTATGAAGTCAGATGAAGAATGTAAAGTGAGATAGGTTAAATAATAGGATACTAGTGTCAAAAATAATGCAAAAGAACATATGCAGAAAATTAAAATATGTTTCCTAAAGAACTGATGGATATGCATATCAAAAATTATAATGGAAGTTTAATAAATAGATAAAAAATATTATTTATGGAACATGAATCAATACCAAGAGGACTGGAGCAAACAATAGTTATTTCAAGAATGTTTTTATCTAATTGGGTCAAATGCCCTGTTAACCTCTTGTAAATCTTATTTTGAATTATAGTCTGGCAAACCAAAGAAGTTACACTGGAATTCTTAGATGAATGATATACTAATCAATTCATCAAAGGTAAACTACCACCATCTTTTCTTAATCATTCCACTATTAGTAAAGAAGATATACAGCCATAAGAGTGGTAATCACTTTGGTCAAGTTTAAGAATGTATGCAATAGGGTACAACACTAGAATTTTTGATTAAAAATATTAATTTTTGTGCATAAAACATTAATTTTGGTAAAATATCAATCTTGAGTACTATAATATTTTATAATATGAAACTGGATTATATAAACATATACATAATATAAATTACATAAACATGCACATAAAAATACAACAGGGCCCACTTTTGATGACATTGTTTTTAACAAAAATATCTTGCAACAGATGATTTTTTATGAGCATGTACAATATTTGCTTTCAAGCAACATTCAAAATTAACATGAAAAATGAGATTTTCAAGTTCCATAAAAAGTAGGCACCACTGTACATATGTAACATTCATAAAAATGGTTATCTTTCACAGATTAATTCAGGATAATTTCATTAAAAAAAAAAAGACAAAAAATTTATCTGTAAGAGATTTTGATTACTCTTACAATTAGATTAGCTGGTACTTAAAAATGCCATTTTTAAGTAAAGCATATTTTGTTAAAGAAAATGTAGTCTTAGCAAACTGATATGCAGATGATATCAGTTCTTCACCAGTGTTCACAGTGCACACTCACTCTCAGAAAATGTTCTGTTCTCAACAAATATGAACAGTTATTTGGCACAATACATCTAAAACATCCAACCCCTCCATTCCACTAGCCCATGATTTTTCATGTGGTACAAAACTAATGCCTCCTATATTTTTATTCAGAAAATTTTAATTGCATTTCCACAATCTTTGAGTCAAATGCTATATTCCAATCCTGTAAAAGTCCTTACTCTTGCTCCAGAGGGCTTCGCAAACACTGTGCTTGAGCTGGTAGTTGTCTGCAAAATGGGTTCCATGGAGTGCCTCTTACAGCAGGCTGAAGAGGTGATAGTCAGAAGGTGCAAGGTCCAGGCTATGAGGGATGGGAAAGAATAGTGCACTCCACTTTTGCAATGGCCTCCATTATATGCAGACTTGTGAGGAACTTCATTAGGGTTTTTGTCTGGTCAAACTTTACGGATGCAGGCTTTAAACTTTTTCAACATATCGATCTGAGTTGATTGCAAGAGCCCATCTTTGTCACAAAACACTGTCACCATGACTTTACCAACAGAAGGCTGTCTTTTGAACTTCTTGCACAGTGAATTTTGATGGTGCCACTACATTGACTGTCTCTTCATTTCAGGGTCCTAATGGTGGACCCAGGTTTTGTCACCTGTGACTGTGCATGAAAGAAAAACCTCTACTTCACTCTCAGAGTTGGAAAAGTTCCAAACAGATGACTTTCTGGGCTTAGTTGTGCTCATGAGTCAGCATTTTCAGGACTCACCAGTTGCAAACCGTGTTGTAGCCTAGTTCCTTTATGATGGTTATCTCAGCAGGTTTCTCTATACCTACTGCATCACACAATTGGAATGTTGTGATGCAGTGGCCCTCTTTGATCAGCACATCGATCCAGCTCTTGCTGTCTGTTGTCACTGATGTTACTGGCTGGCTACTTCAAGACTTATCAATAATGTCACTTTCCACACTCTTAAAGTGTCTTACCCAATATCTAACTGTACTTACATCTACAGTATTGTCGCTATAAACATTTTTGAGATGTGTACGGATTTTGATAGGTATCTCCTCTTCCTTGGTAAGAAATTCAATCACCACTCTTTGCATGATATGTATTTTCAGGTATGTATTTTCTTTGCTTAGTTTGCTTTGATTATTTTCATGATATGTATTTTCTTTGCATCATATGTATTTTCAGCATTTTCAGGACTCACCAGTTGCAAACCGTGTTGTAGCCTAGTTCCTTTATGATGGTTATCTCAGCAGGTTTCTCTATACCTACTGCATCACACAATTGGAATGTTGTGATGCAGTGGCCCTCTTTGATCAGCACATCGATCCAGCTCTTGCTGTCTGTTGTCACTGATGTTACTGGCTGGCTACTTCAAGACTTATCAATAATGTCACTTTCCACACTCTTAAAGTGTCTTACCCAATATCTAACTGTACTTACATCTACAGTATTGTCGCTATAAACATTTTTGAGATGTGTACGGATTTTGATAGGTATCTCCTCTTCCTTGGTAAGAAATTCAATCACCACTCTTTGCATGATATGTATATCTGTAACATCCACCATTTGAACAGCGCCACTCAGTATGGTGAAACTATAGACGTCTAGTGACCATTCAGTGACATGTGAAATGATCTACAGTGGGACACTTGAAAGTAAAAAATTAGAAGACATTACTTTTGTACCAGTCCTCGTATTTTACCCTCTTTTTGCTTGATCAAATTTTGTTCAGTTTACCAGTCTTATCCATTGCAAAAGTAAAACAAAGGCTCCAAAAATTATCAATGCCCACTGCTCATGTGACTTCTTTCATTTGCCAAACTATATAAAGATTTAAAGAATTTCATAGGTGCTAATTTAAATCTTGGTGCTTATCTACAGTCTAAAGGAGTCTGTCTCCAGCACTTCTTCAACAGTTTTCATTATTGTAGAGAATTTCAAATAGTCTCATAACTAAAAAACTATTCAGATTAAAAAGGAAAACTGTGTCAATTTCAATCATGATGTATTTATTTCAATGCTCGTCACTACACATATTTTGCTTACTATGAGGATGGTGCAGGCAAAGGAAACACAAATTTCAGTTTACAAGCTTAATGGAGGAGGCATTTTAGGAGAAAATGGAGGGGGGGGGAACAAAAATTTCATGCATAATTTGAATGACTAGTTGTTAAAAAATAGGGGAATGTGCTGAATCCATGAACAAAGTTTGTATCAGTTTCTTAAAATCCCCTGATAGTGAAAACTATGGATACCAAAAGAGCAGCAAAACTACTGGAGTTCATAACTTGTTAAATGTGGACCAAGAAATGTGGTATTTTTAAGTCAAGCCAAGTGGCTCCTAATATCATCACAAATAAGAGGAAAGCACTTAAAGAGTAAGACAAGATGACAGCATCATTGTTTCATTATCAGACAAAGGACTATTGTTATGTTTGTTGTTATTGTTTGTTATTTGGTTTTTAGGAGCATTAGCAACTAAGGCCATATTGCCACATTCCCTGACCTTTCCGCACCCTCCGTATTTGGTGGTCACGGGCTCGAACCCCAGTCTAATCAAGAAGCATGTGCTACGCACTGCTGCTCCTGCTCACCTGGCTACAGAGGCATCGACTATTGTTATGCATGTTCTTGAAGCAATAACTTTGAACTGAAGTATATCCTCCTATTATTTTGTTTCATTTATTTGAGCTATGTTAAGAAAAAAAGTTGCAAAAAAAAAAAAAAAAGGTAAAAGGACTTTGCTCTAATTAAAAAAAAGTAAAACTAAAGAAGTTAATGCAATCTGATAACATGTATTGTGGAAAAAGTTTATTATGAATCTGTTCAACTTAATTTCTCATTGGTTAAAGGGAAGAGCAAACAAGAATACCACAAGTGACTCAATCCCAATAAAGATAATTAACAGGTATTTACGAAGTGCTTTAAAAGGATCAACTTGGAAGAACAAGGGTAGGAAATCTCTAATTCTGTAACAGCAAGCATTATATAAAAAAAAAAAAAAAATCATAATTATCATTTTCTAAAGAACCAGCATATTGTGTGAAAACTCAATCCCACTGCACCACCTCTGATGACAGAATGGAGGAGATGGGACATGTCGCAATAGATCTCCAAAAGTGTGGGGAAAGGGAGAAGGACAGAGAATTCACTCTTCCCCCCCTTTCACAACAGATCTCAAAAAATAGGAGGGGGAGACTGTCAAACAGCTGTGTGTATCTGCAATAGAGGCTGTATGCAGTTGTGTCAAGGGTGAAGGATCTGTACCTATGGATGGTAAAAGTGGAATGATATATGATAGATCAAATGTCTGGATTACTGGGGGTGTTATGTAGGGAAGTCAGCATACAGTTAAGGAATATTTCTGGGAGAGAGAGAAACAGTGAATTTCTACAGGATATACAGCTATTATAGATCATTCCATAAGTACTGGCACTGGAAATGGCTTGGGGTATACAGATTTATACTTTGGAACATGTCATTAATAGAGATGGGAGGAGTCTGTATTTATTCCATGTTGAAGGCCATGATTCTTGGACAGGATGAATGGTCATGCCCAGCATGCTCTCCGGCCATTTCCAGTCTTTATGCATATGTAGGTGATAACTCCAGTAATAGGTCCGTAACTGTGATAATGCTGTGTTATTTAATGATGTGCTGTCAATATATGTTAACTGTTGAAAAAGAAGTCACTTTTGAAAGATTGTGTGTATTTTTTATCAGTGCATTGTATTTTGTTTTCTGTGGCAGCTTAGTTGGCATTATACGCCACTCTCTTCCACTCATTTAGAGAAGCTGGGTTTGATTGCTGTGAGTAGTCCACCTTAGGTGAAGAATGGTTTTTTTTTTAAAGTTAGTAGCCTTATTTGACTAAATGTACTGTATAATCAATGTTTCAAGGACCTTGCTGGAACTCATCATCAGACCATACGTGGCTGTACTAAAGGACACAAAAACACAAACTGTTAAAATTAATTATTTTATGCATTACTACAAAACATCCAATTATCTGTAATTTATAGCTTTGTACAAATAAAGATAAAAATAAAGTAAAAGTAAATAAGATACTGCTTACCTGTTAACTGCCCCCTGTCTTGCTGAATGACTAAATCTCCTTCATTCAGTCAAGGGATGCTGTTAGCAGCTCATTTATACCTATGTTGGGCCTGGGGTCCAATTTTGAAATGTTAATTGGTCAGTGGTAGGTTGTCAGGTCTGTTATCCTGGAGCCCAGTGTTTCTTGGTATTCAAATGTGCCTTGGTTGATTTGAACAACAAGAAACATCGGGCTCCAGGATAACAGACCTGGCAACCTACCACTGACCAATTAACATTTCAAAATTGGACCCCAAGCCCAACATAAGTATAAATGAGCTAACAGCATCCTTTGACTGAATGAAGAAGATTTAGTCATTCAGCAAGACAGGGGGCAGTTAAAAAGGTATGTCAGTATCTTATTTACTTTTATTTCAATTTTTACCTTTATTTGTACAAACTTATAAATTATATATAACTGGATGTTTGTAGTAATGCATACCTTAATTAATAATTAAGTGTAACAATTTGTTTTTCTATCCTTTAGTAGAGCAAGTATGGTCTGAAGATGTGTTCCTGCAAGGTTCCCAAAACATTACCTAATTGTACAATAGATACATTCAGTCAATAAGGCTAGATAAACTAACTTTAAAAAACAAGTGGTATCAAAAACGGTTATTTAGAGAGAAAATTTCATGGAAAATCACCATGTAACATCATTTCCTAATTATATTCAGGTTTCCTTCTGTTGCTAATTGAAAACAAAACTTGAAAGGATCAAAATATTGTTCAATTTATTTCATGGTAAACAGATTGTTAATCCTTACAGAGGATTTAACAATTATCATGAAAGCTTCGCAATTTATTTGGCACATTTAAATCTGTTTAATCTGTTAACCTAGATTTAATTCAACACATTCAGCCCTTTAATGACTTGCAAGACAAACTACTACTGGGAAATTATTTTCTGTTCAAAAACTTATCCTGGAAACTAAAAATGTGTGACAGAGAACTGTCAAACCAATGTAAATGCCACACAATGCCAGAACTGGCTAGGACAGAGCACATCAAGGGGTTCAAACCAAAATACTAGTAAAACTGTAAAAGCAATTAAGCCTCTGTTGTCTAAGAAAATATAGCTCTTCCTATAACAAGTAAGCTGCACTGTTACTAAAAGCAACTATATTAGCTTTAGTTAATCTACTTCATGGAACATTCTAAAAAGGAAATCATTTAAAAACTTTAACAAGGTGACAGGATTTTCCTACATATCATACTTTATGTTTTCAGTTACAATGCAATAACAAAAACTAACCATGCCATGAGAATTAAAATAAAATCAGAATATTCAGAATTACAACAGTAAAAGAGATCAAAGAGGTCTTTATCAATGCCTTTTTTAAAATAACATCCTGTCACAGGAAAATTTCATGAATGGTGTGGATCTCTGTGCACATATAGACAAATGAAGAATTTCAGTATAATGATGTTATAGTTGGCAACTTATTTTTCAATCTGGTGCATGGTGCTCAGGGACACCACTAAGGGTATAAGGCCAGGGATGAAATCCCCAATGTTAACTGCATAAATTATTAAGATCCGCATTCAAGTGGATTAACTAACAGATGGGACATGTCGTTTTCCAATACATAAAGTATTGGAAAACTTAACAGTTTTCCAATACTTTATGTATTTGTTGCTTCCACACTTGGAGACAACATTACCACTTGTTACTGACTGAAGTTTTGTTTTCCTAATTAACACACATTACACATTAATTTGAAATATTCTAAAATTATATTATTCAGAGTTTTGGTCCTATCTTTGATTTGGCTGAGACAAGCAATAATACTACAGCAACGTCTGATAAATCAAGAACAAGCATATTTACCTGGTTATGATGGAAAGGAAGGGGGACATGCTGTTGGTAATATTAATGTGAAATAAATATTTAAATTTATTGAAAAACCTACTTCTTCCATCTAAGACTGACTAATAGAATGACAGATGAATCTTGGAAAAGTATATCCAGAAATTCATAGAATAACCTGCACCTTTTCAAATGGCAAACAAGCATTATATCCATACCCAAGAAAAGGTCCATTAAAAGGGCTACTTGGAAAACATTCATTATCTTGTACAGAGTTTTCATAGAAAAATAAAAGATGGCTGGCAAATATATTTTAAAATCATTTTTTTCATTTTGGTTAGTGGGGTGATTTTTCTTAGCATGTGATGCACCAATGTATTTTTCCAACCCCATATGTAGGTTTACACACACAGACACACACATATAAATAAATATATACAGAAGCATATATATACATAAATATATATAAATCCAGTATGATATATGAACACTACCCTGGAAAAAGTATCCAGACACCACTACATTTCAATGGTTTTGCTCTTCTAGGGCAAACCATTCTCAAACAGCACGGCATCAACAAACTGCAAGTATCCCACAGAATTTTCAGGAGTATGCTAACCTACATGATCTTAAAGAAAAAGAGACATTATAACAAATAATTCTTTGGATGTGATGTTTCTGATGTACCAGCAAAACGGCTTAGCTCCAGTGGTAAAAGCATACTAAAGATGAAAGTTTCCTGTTAGGGAAGTGAATGGCCAACTTCAGAATTCAATAACACACAACAGTCGGATATATATAAATATATATATAAGCAGCTAATTTGATTTTGTATATCAAGTTGATTCTGGACTATATATATATATATATACGAGAACAATTCAGTAAGTCCTGTGCAGTGACTTCCAAGATATTTTCCAAAAATTATTCCTGAGAATTATCCACTGATATTCCTATATGGTATAATATACCTGGATGCCAATGAAGTAACAATATATTACTGGAAAGTGTGCTGCAACGTTTCTCCTGACTGTCTCTGAGCAAGAAGCAATTTAGTGTAATTCACACTGAGGTGAAGATATGCAAAGCAAAGAAATATGAATACAGTGTCCCAGCAGAACAGTTTCTCAAGATTGTGCAAATACGCAATTTTTCCACAGAAGACCAACAGAACGGCTATCCATCACATAAAACAATTCACTAACTGATTCACTGTTTACAGTGGATAAATAACTCAATCATCAGGACACGTGAATCATGTGTGAACATACAGCAGTAACCATTAACATCAGCTATGAGTCCACCACATTCTATCCGATTTTAGCAAAAAGCAACACTGATAAACAATAACAATGTTTATAACTGATGTACAATAGGAGTTGGCATTACAATTTGTATGGTGTTCCAAGAAAAGGTTGACTTGACAGCGCATATATTAAATAAAAGTATATAAATACAAAAAATGCACTATATTTTTCTCTACTATTTCTTACCATTTCAAAAGTAACTACCAACAGAGGAGTGACTGAATGATCCTCATATATATATCTCATTACTGTGATAGTATAAAGGTAGTCTTCTAATTCCAATGTTTCCATTTACGTTTTAAATATATATATATATATATCTATGCATGCAAAACTGATTATTACAGTTATCATGACATTGTTTATGACATTTGAATACAGTTTCTACTTATACCATTTTGCTATAACATTATGAAGGTTGAAGGATGTGCCAGAATGTGTACAGCTAGACAGAGTATGACAAATTCACTGTGCTGCCATGCAGTGCTACATGTGGAGTAATCACCAATTTTTCCAGTTTATATACAGTACACAAGCTGTATCTAGATTGTCCCAAATTCAACAAAAGTAGATGTCGAGAATGGTCAGCAAGTACAACTATAAGAGTTGTGATAAAAAAATTCAGGCACTCATTTTGTATCATAAAACTGCAGCATAATAGTGAGGCAGACATGTCAAATATGTTTGGCAATTCACTCAGACACTAATGCACGAATTACCCATTTATCTGCAGTCAGTCTCAATCAGTGTGCAATGAATAGAAGCTATTTTATAATGAGTGATTTTATTAAGTAGCCAATTTGCAACAAATTTGTTTACAAGTGCAACGGAAACTCATGAAATGTTAAAATCAGGTTTCAAAGAAGATGCTGTGTTGTTTGAAGACTTTTTGGTGGTTTGCAAAGTTTAAAGAGGGTTGTTTACCTGCCAAAGGTAATCTTCACTCTGGTTACCCTTGAATTTCAAAAACCAATGATTCAATCTCGTGTTCATGATCTGATCAGGAGTAACTGGAATTTCTATTTGCAAATTTGCTAGTGAAACTGGCAAATAGTGGCAAGTGGCAATCATATAAATTTTAACACAAGATCTGAAAATGTGATGTGTTTCATCCTCACTGATGATTACAGAGTGGCAAGTTCTCATATGTCAGGATCTTGGTTCATCATGACTAGTGATGATTTATCACCAATTATTATGAAGAAAGTCACAAATCATCGATATATGGCTAAGAACAGTCCTTAAAAGTCCTTCCAATGGAAGACAGGGTATTCTCCAAGGCCTAAAAAAAGCAAGACAATCTCAATAAAACATGAAAATCATGCTTATCATATATGTTGACTCGAACGACATGGTTCATTATGAATTTATCCTATGTGGCCAAACAGTGAATTAGGAATACTGTAGAAATTGTGATGCTGTTTAGAGAAAACAGAAGGAAGAAAAGTGGGACCTGGGATATTGGCACTTGCATTATGACAAAGCACCTGTATGCTCTGTGCTTTCCATTCAAGAATCTCTCACAAAGAATTCCACCACTCTGCCCAAGTCACAGATTTGCAAAGACCGAGGAAATTATTCAGAATGTGAAGCAGGAATTATTAGCAAATCCAAAAGAAGCATTGGAATCAGTTGTTGTTATTATTATTTAGGAGCATTAGCAACTACGGCCATATTGCTCTGGGGATATACAGTGGTCATTCGCTGACCTTTCCGCATCCTCCGTATTTGGTGGCTCACGGGCTGGAACCCAGTCTAATCAAGAAGCATGTGCTACACACTGCTGCTCCTGCCCACCTGGCTATGGAGGCGCCATTGGAATCAGTGTATACAGTATTAAGGTTAACTATTTCAAAGGAGATACACTAAATAGCTGATAAACTTCATCATTTCTGTCCCTGAACTTTTTAATCACACCTCATATGTACTAGTCAAAAAAAAAAAAAAAAAAAAAATCACAAGAGGCAATCTCTTTAGTAATGATATAAGATGTGTTAAAACTAATGGATGAGTTGGGTGGGTGGGTGTGTGTGTGTGTGTGTGCGTGCGCATGTAGTAAGTAGCTGGCACAGGTCTCAACTTACCAGAGGCTACTGTGATAATCTGAACAAATTCTCAGAAAATCAATAAGAATGTACCATTGTGTAGTGCATCAAGTGATGGTAAGATTATATAAGGAACAGAGTCTGTTATGGAGAAAGTGATCAGGTTAAAGACAACACCTGCCATTTCACTGCAAACCACCTGAATTCTAGCACAGATAGCTGTAGTTAGCAGCAAAATGGCTCATGGCAAAACCTCACCAATAGTCCTATCCAGAAAAACGATATTAGAAGGGAAGGGGGTTCCTTCTGAATCTGCTGGGCTTGTGACATTTTAACATTCCTGCCCCCACTGGCATACTGTTATGCCACTGGGAACAGATGGCAAAATTAACCCAACAGTATGTCAAATAATGAATAAATGACAGAACACATATCCACTGTTTATACCAATTATTTGAAGGGGAAAATGTCTCACTTTTAAGTTATCCGCTTGCTAAAAGCACACCCGGTTGTTAACTGAACATTCAAAGTGAATATTTTAAAATACAACTATAGATATAAAATTCTTGTTTTAGGAACATCAAAAAATAACGAAAACAATTTTTTCGGAAGGATTAATGCCTGACCATGAAATTTCAGAAAAGAAATTTAAAAGAAAGAAGCTGAACTAAATAAATACAGTACAAATTCACAAATCCAGTAACCTAGGGGCTTGATTACATATCCATTATTACACTTCCTACTGTTGCATATCATTTGATATGCAACAGTGATACACTTTCTATCACTGCATAGCATTAATAATGTGCTATGCATACTGTAAAGTATATATATACATATAATAAGGAGCAATGTATGCATTAAAAAAGAATGTACCAACAGATACTGCAAAAAAAAAAAAAAAAAAAATTTTTTTTCCTGGCACACATCCTCCCATTATAGGTATACAAGAGGCACTCACAATTCTGAGGAAAGCATGGTGTTTATAAACTGGAAGATTACTGAACATGAAAGCAAAGTTCATAAAGATTTATTCAGCTGTTACCAACCAAATATGTGAGAAGCATTTTCAGGATAATAAAAATATGAGATCATCATGTAACAATACTAGCTTTTGGAATGAGAGGTATGATAATTTACTCTCCCTCTTTTCCATATGGTAAGGCTATTACACTTTAAAACTGCTATGATTTTTTAATTTTAACACACAACTCAAACGTTTTTTCCCTAAACATGCATTATTCTGCAATGGAATTTCTTATAGAATTCAAATTCAGTTCTATTTAGTAACCAAATTAATTAACAATCTAGTTATTTGTGTGAATTCTGGAAGCATATAGTACATGTAGAAATGAATGAAAGAAAAACAAAAAATATATAATATATATAAAATAAATAAAGATAAAAGAAACTAAAGTAGCAATGGGGTGTGTGTGAGAGAGAGAGGAGAGAAACTTAATCATAGGTGAGGTGAAAGAACACATCAAGTGAATGCCTGAGATTATGTTAAAGAGAGGCTAGTAAATAAATGCTTCATCCAATCTAATTATCTCACTTTGAATAGAAATAAAATTTGTAGTAATCTACAAGATTAATTTTCATTTTACAAATTATTCTCAGTAAGCTTGAGAACTATCAAATTCATAATTTAGTTGAAACCTTTTTCCAAATTATAACTTTTCATCTTTATGTATATCTTATCTCAAAACAACCTGTATTATCTGTCTCCCTCTAATAGATATTTTTCTTACATGGTATTTCATTTTATGGTTAGACCACCAACTACATTTTTTCAGTTATTTAAAACTGACTGCTGAGGGGTAACATGCTTATAAATTGAATTTTAGAATCTACACCATCAGTAAAAGACAATGGAACTTTGAAAAAAGTAAAAATAAGAATGGTTCATAGACATATGTAATTCAGGAACAATTCATACCCGGAAGTTAAAAGAAATAACTCTACAACATCAAAGGATCCATATACCTTGCGGAAATTGTGGAATTAAGCAGAGAATAAATGTCACTTACACTACTATTCAGGAATAAAACAAAACAAAAAATAAAATAAATAATCTCAGTCCAGGCAAAAGTCATTTCAGTTTTTCAGCTTTCATACATCTTATCTGAGTCGCTCAAAATCTTTTATATTTTCCAAATAAAAACACTTGCTAGGAGCGAAACCATGGCTGCCTTCCCACGTTAACTACTAATATATCCTTCTGTATTTCTTTCAAGAATGACTTGAATAGGCTGCAGGAATAGTCAGAGGGGTGGTACTTTTGTTTTGATGCAACAGAATACGGGTTTTGCACTTGGGGAATGGTGGCCCTGGGATAAATTATAGACTCGGTGGGGGTGAAAAGGGATCTGGGAGTTATGATATGGGCAGACTTCTGAGTGGTGTAAACAGGTGGACAGGAGGGGCCCATGGTGTCCTGTCGATGATTTACAAAACATTATCTTGTAGAGATAAGGAGGTCATGGTCCCACTGTATAAGACAATTGTAAGGCCACATTTGGAACATTGTGTTCCAAGTATGAAGACCTCACCTGAAAAAATGATATTGGGGGTCCAAGGATGGGCAACTCACACAGTGAGATTGGCAAAGGGGTGACTATATGAGCAAAGACTGTATACGTGGGCTGCAGAGCTTTGCAACCAGCCACCTCAGGGGGGTGACCTGATTGAGGTTTATAAGGCAAACAAGGTGGGAATTTTCACTGTTATAAGGAATTCCAGAACTTGGGGTTATAAACTAAAATTGCAGGGGAAGAGGTTGGACTAAACAGGAAGTTTTCTTTGGCCAATGAGTCATTGATTGCTGGAGCAGGTTGCCTTTGCAGGTGGTTGAACCTGGCAGTTTGAATAAATTCAAAGGTCAACTGGATACAGGGGATCCTCATTATCCAAGGATAATAGATTCCAGAAAATTCTACTTAAAACAAAACCACTTAAAATGGGGACCAATTTTTGTAATGTTTATTATTTAAATAAAACTAAATGCAACTAGGCATAACATTTTAAGAGTTTAAGATTCTATATCTATATAATATCGGTGTAGATACACCATAAACTCTTAAAGAAAAACTATGAAGACAGTAGTGTGAAAGGAATCATTTCATCTGTATCTCATTGTGCTCATCCTTCGCGAGTTGCCTATGTATTGCATTACCTCGAATAAGTAACTGTCACTAATAGAGAAGACTATAGTTACTTATTCTATGTGGACGCCACCACCGTTTCAAAGCTAGTTGACTTCTCATCAGTGGGCGGGCAGGTTCCCTGGTATTGCAAATGAAGCCTTACTTATTTGAAGTAGTGCAATACATGGGCAACTTGTTGTGAAGGATGAGTAGATATGGTGTATTTACACCAATATTATATAGTAATATTTATCATGTACTTGTACATAGTAAAAAATGGATGAAGGAACTGAAAAATGAGAAAATTATTTTATTAGACATTTTTCATTATATGTTACACAATGTAAGGTTAAGTAAAGTTTGAGGTTACACTATTTTTTAATTGTGCGAATAAAGAATGAATCCATAGCTGTTCGTGTTTTTTTTTTTTGTCGTATTTTTTCAGATAAAATTGTGTTGCAGCATTTAGTTATGTCTTTAACATTTGTTGCACAATCATGAAGAAGATCATTCTCACAAAAAAAATATTCAAGTGCTTGGCCAATTTTCTCAAGGGAAAAAGATCTTTAATTCTTCAATTTTCAAATCCTCGTAACTGCAGGGACTCAGATACCAGGGACCCTCTGTAGTTACCTATGTGAGGAGGGAAGCAAATCATTTGTACTTTCCTAATCAATGTCACCCCCCCACCAGCCTGTGCAGTAAAAGCCTAAGCACTTTATCTTTTAAGCACTCATCTGATATAAAAACATTTGGTAAGCATGAACATTGTAACCTTTTTATTTGAAAATGGTTTTAAGTTGTTCATTTACAGTTGAAGGGTGTTAAAATACTAACAAACCATCAAATGAAATTGGATGCAAAATGCGGGAAGCATCTCTCAAAAGAGGGAAGAAGTCAGCGAGAATTCACAGCACAAGTTTAAGTTACAATTGTTGAGGCTAACAAACTTCTGGCTTATCTTCTTTTACTTTAGCACATACAATCATTATATGCTGTCAACAGCAAAACTTGCCTGCCATGATTATATAAAGTAACTGAATACACTATATGCAAAAGTATACATAACACCTAAGATTTAATTTTTTAAAAATAACTAGCTAGTGGTTGCAATAAAACAGTAATAAAGTTATGAATACCCTGGCCCTACTCATAGAGAATATAAATTAATATACAGTCGATTCCGGCTATTTGCGACATATCAGGACTACAGCATTTTGGCCTGATTACGTGGCTGCCCCAATTACCCGAAGTTTCACATAAATAGTTAAAAATACAATGGACCCCGCTTTACAATTGGTTCACTGTACAATCAAATCACGTTACGATGTGTAGCAAGCGCCGGTCATTGTGATCACGTTTGTGAGTTGAATTTTAATTCTATTAAACAGTGATTCTAATGAGTGAAAATAGGAGGCATATTATCCACAGGCTATAAAAGTAAAGATATATTAAGCACAAATTTACCCAATTAAAAAAATTAAATGATACGTGAAAATTGGAAGAATATATGTGATAATTGGAATAATTAATATATATTGTAATATGTACATACTAACTAGTTGATATTTCTGTTCACTGACACTTGTGGGGTGGGGATTAAAATTTAAAACAGTAAAAAGATAAGCAATCAATAACAAAGAACACGGCACACACAAATTGCAAGTAACACGATATGCGCAAGTGAGAATGGAGTAACAAGTAAGTTACAAAGTTTTAAAAATAGGAATTTAGAAAAAATTCTGAAAATTTATTTTTTTATATGATTGAAGATTCCATGGAAGTGTAAACACATTTCACCATAATAACCCACAGAATTCCAGCTGTCGGTATAATCGCAAATTCAATAAGATCGAGTTTAACACCCATTTATGATAGATTGCACTAACAAAAAGCCCAATAAACAGGTGACTGCTAATTGTTTTTATTGTTTTATGGCAGAATTTCGACCGAACTACGTGGTACGGTCACAGACAATCATAGCGTAATCTCCAGTGCTGCGGTCTCTTGCCCCGATTAAACGGCATGTTGTCCCAATTAAGCGAAGTAAAACCTGGCTATTTTCTCCACTGGGTTCTGTTTAAGGTTTGCCCCAATTAACCAGTGGCCCAAATACCTGGAATCCACTGTATATTATTATTGCATAAATGATAAATTAAGACTGAATATCAAAAGAAGTTCTAACCTAAAAATAAATACCTGGATATATTAAAACAAATACATTGGGTGACCTATGATGCAAATAAAAGAATTAAAAAAACTTAAGTTAAAACTAAAAATTGTGATTTAAAATTCCAATTAAAAATTGCTTAGAGAGCATACTGAACCAGTTAATTCATTGTTTCAGAACACTGGAAATTAGGTTATTATATGAAGGTTATCAGTTAAAAATAAAACTGTGGATGAGTTACATGATAGTGTTACCATATTTAGAATATAATTTTAAGAAGGGAGAACTCAAAAATTTGAGCAAAAACTGAAATCTGGGGGAGGGGGTTAAAATGTATTTATTTATTTATTTTCACTTTTATTTATCTGTTTTGCGTAAATGTTATGAATTGTAGACAAAAGCAATTGTATGTAATTTTTTTTTTCTAACAGGAGGTAAAATTAGGATATAAACAGACGTGCTTACCCTTGGAACCTTAATAGCTCAGAATGTTGAAATATAGATGGAAAGTAGAAGGCACGCAATTGAAAGACTATAAAGTTTGTATTGGTTTATCCAGGAACATAATTTACCATTTGCATTATTGACTTATGTGTTTTAATATTGCAGTATGTTGGTCATTAAAGTTAATTGATATGTTCCTGTTGATACCAATTTAATTAATTAATTTAACTACTTTGGTAGATGGCTAAGTTAAAATGATGCCCCTGCACTAACCTATATGTTAGTCATTCTACCTGGTAGCATGAGGCCTTTGCCCTTAAATATTTTATAGGTTAATGTTATTAAATTAAATTATAATATATAGATATATTTGACATTTATTCAAATATATCTATCACCAACTGATGATGTTACCAACAGCAAACTCAAAATGGGAAGCATTCAAGGAACTAATCTTGGAGGCTACCAGGCTTTACATACTAACTAAGAAATATTGTTCAAGGTTTAGGCCTAAATGGTTGTCAGATGAACTAATGAGACATGTGGCAGAGAAGAAAAATGCATGGGATACATACAAATTAATGGGTGACATGGAAGCCTATGGTAGATATAAGTTGGTCTGTAATCAAGTCACAAAGGAGATTAGGCAGGCAAAGGCAGACTACGAAAAATCCTTGGCAAAGGATGCAAAGAAAAACAGAAAAGAGTTCTTTACTTATGTAAACTCTAGAAGGAAGGGGATGAATCAGATTGGTCCACTTGATATCAATGATTCAATCGTTGATGATCCTGCTCAGGTAGATATCCATCCAGTTATATTAAACAAGGCAGCAAAGGAAGTAAGCAAACCCTTAGCCATAATTATGAGAGCTTCCTTGGACTCGGGGGGAGGTACCCATGGACTGGAAATGTGCAAATGTGACACCAATCCACAAAGGGGGAGACAGGCAGGTAATTACAGACCTGTTAGTTTAACTTCTCTTCCAGGGAAATTAATGGAGGCACTGGTTAAAGAAGCACTGCAGGATCATCTAGACAAGACTTCAGCTATAGTTCGGACACAGCATGGGTTTGTTAAAGGGAAGTCTTGTCTGACCAATTTGATTGGATACTGTGATGTAGTCACAAAGGAACTGGATGCAAAAAATAATTTTGATATTATATATTTGGATCTTAGAAAGGCTTCTGATACTGTTGCACACGGAAGACTGCTGCACAAATTGGAGCAGTGTGGCACTGGAGGCAAATTGCTGCTACAGATAAAGGGATAGTTGAGTGGGAAAAGACAGAGTGGTAATCAATGGACACTGCTCTTCGTGGACTAATGTTATTAGTGGAGTACCCCAGGGTTCAATGTTGGGTCCATTGTTGTTTTCTGTATTCATGAATGATATTGATGATGGTATACCAGGCTTAATATCCAAGTTTGCAGACGATACGAAGCTCGGCAGGGTTGTTAATGACAGTACACTGCTGCAACAGGATCTAGAAAAGTTGAGCAGATGGGCTGAGAAGTGGCAAATGAAGTTTAACACTGACAAATGTAAAGTACTGCATATGGGAAGCAGTAACCCCAGAGAAACATTATCAACTGTGGTACTACACTGACAGTGCTAGAGAATGAAAAGGACCTGGGGGGTAATTGTGCAGGCAGATAAGAAGTTTTGTGAGCAGTGCAGACAGTCTGCAAGAGTAGCTCACGGTGCCTTATCAATGATATACATGAATTTTTCTAGCAGGGATAAGGAGGTGATTATCATCTTGTATAAAGCAATGGTCAGGCCACACCTTGAGTACTGTATACAGGTCTAGAGACCTCATTTCAAGAAGGATGTAGAACTGCTGGAACGAGTACAGAGAAGGGCAACAAGATTAGTAAATGGAACAAAGGGTTGCTCTTACGAAGAAAGGCTTAAGTTTTGCAAATTACAGTGTCTGGAGACTAGGCACCTGCGAGGTGATCTGATTGAGGTGTATAAAGCCTTGAATGGTTTGAGCATGCTCAATGCTGATTGGATTCTTCCTCTTGCTCAGAATAATCGCCTGAGAAGGCATAAATTCAAATTGAGGAAAGACAGTTGTAGGATAGATGTGCAGAAGTTTGCCTTTAGCCAGCTGATGGTTGATTGCTGGAACAAACTTCCATCTGTCATTGTAAAATAGATGTGCAGAAGTTTGCCTTCAGCCAGCTGGTGGTTGATTGCTGTAACAAACGTCCATCTGTCATTGTAGAAGTTGATAGCTTACACATATTCAAGGCAGAACAGGACAAACATTTGGAGAGAGTGAATGGGTGAAATGAGTTTTTTTTTTTGGCTGATGCTATATAAGCTTGTTTTCTTGCATCATGTGCCCTCGCTAATGCTAATAACAGGCAAAAGGTAAAATTTAAAAAAAATATGTAACACCATTTCAAAGTGACTCTTTGTGCAAGTTTTTTAGTACAATAATTATTACTTTTTGAGGAATAAACAAGGAGTTAACTTTTATTCAGTCAGTAGGATTTCTTCTTAACCAACTCTCCTTATATGAATAAATTATAAATGATACATTAAAATAATATTAATATAATTTAAAACTCAATGTACTCCTTACTATCAACACATGGGTAGTCTAACATCCCAGGATCGTAGTGGTGAACCCCAACCAGACCCCAGAAATATCAAACCCCCAAGCAATCTTTAGTAATGGAAGACATTTTGTCACGAATACGAATTTAAAATGAGTGAAATACTATTAAAATTTTTAAATTTTGGGGGTTTGATATTTCTGGGGTCAGGTTGGAGTTCGCCACTATGATCCTGGGATGTTAGACTACCTGTGTGTTGAGAGTGAGGAGCACATTATCAGTTTTAAATAATTTTAATGTATCATTTATAATTTATTCGCATAAGGAGAGTTAGTTAGGAAGAAATCCTGCTGACTGAATAAAAGGTAACCCCTTGTTTATTCCTCATATATTAATAGAACATAGGAAGAATTGAGAATTTGTAAGCTCTCATTTATTTAATAATTATTACAGCTATATTGTGACTAACACTTCTTGATAAGCATTAATGATTTATTCTTTGCATGTGGCTATTACAGAGCTCATCTCTGCTTGAGCAGACTCATAGAATATGTGGTTAGTTGGGGGATCTAAAGAAGTAGGGAGTGAAGGACATTCACTGTGATTTAAAAGAAAGTTTAGCAAATGTTTGACTGTAAATTGAGAACTGCAATAAAGAAGCTAGTCTTTTTTATGATTATTATAAAGATATTAGGCAAATGGGTTCAGTGCACATTCTTATGAGAATAACTGCATGTCTTTTCATTTGAAAACTTAATTTTCTATAGTTGACATTCAGATTTCATTTGGAATATTTTGTTTTTACCTGGTCGATTTAGCCATATTTGTGACTACTAACTCTTGTATTTTCTGCATGAGTGTTTTAATCATTATGGTAAATCAAAGCAATGAAGAATTTAAGTCTGTTGGGGTTTTTTTGCCACTATCAACACGCTAATTACCTAGGATGCTTGCATGCCCAGGAATGGACACACACACACAGTAAACACTGAATTATGAACACCCCATCCATAATAGACTATGCTGATTAGCTCACAATATAAAAGGCCAAACAGCTTCCTATGCCAGAGCAGTGGTAATTTGCATCTGGTCATGCAAGTCAATGATAAAGTTGCAATTATTATGTATTATGGGACATAGGAAAGATATCATGGGGTTTCAAAAAGGCATCATTATGGGAGCCGATGCATCAGGTGATTCTATATCAGAAACAGCATATCTTGTTGGCTGCTTGTGGACTAATGTGGTTAAGGTGTACAAAGAGGTCAAACAACCTCTCGCCGACAAAACTAAAGGATTACGCAAGTTGAATGTTCGTAGTGAGCAGAGGTTGCAGCATGTTTTACAGGCTCAACGGTGACTATGCAACAGTTTACATCACAATACAATGGGGAATACAGAATAATATGGGCATGTTTCACTGGAAAAAACTAGGAACCTTGATACGTATGGCCCAACGTTTCACTCGTGAGGTTTCCTGCAGCTCTTAGCGGCACCCAAAAACAAATAACACATACCTACATACCAGCACCTCTAAGGAAACCATGTGCACCCTGGGCAGAAACGGATTCTTCAAATACGATAATATCCCATGTTATCGGGACTGCACTGTGCACAAGTGGTTTGAAGAACACTGTGAAGATATCATGCATCTTGATTGGCCTCCAAATTCACCTAATCTTGGTCCAATTGAACATGTATGTTTTGGAGAGGGAAGTGAGGTGTACAGACACGCAGCCATCAGATTCTAACACTGTGGAAAGCCTTGAAGGCAGCATGATGACTGCAGATCCCTATGGACATCTTCAGACATCTAGTGGAGTCAATGACTGGGCGAATAGCAGCTGTTTGTGTGTGGCCCAACATGGTATTAGGTAGGTGGTCATAATTCAGTGATCACTCGGTGTGTGTGTGTGTAGAGAGAGAGAGAGAGACAGACAGACAGAAGAATTTGATACCAAATTGGATTACTAAATGAGTTTTCAGTGGAGATCATTTATTACATTTAGTGGAGCAGTATATAGGAGGCAACTGAGAGAGAATTTCTCAGTGTAGTTCAATGCAATCAGTATAGATGACTGCCTATAAAGCGCTTCCACAGTTGAATGTAGCAACTAGACTGATGCAGCACAGAGATAACACCATTAGGAAGGCCTACTACAACACATATCTTCATATTTATTTCAGAGCCATCTGTGTATTTACTTTGAGTAGTGGCAGTGTTTTGATGAAAAGGCTGTATGTATCTGTTTAATGTTTAGATCAGCAAGTTCTCCCACCACTGCTACAAATAGTCATCACAGTGAACAGGCCATGGTGGTCTGAACACAATGTTCTAGTGAGACATATTATCAATATTACATTTTGTAATCTAATTTTAGATGGTTTATGGTGGAGCTTCAAGGTCTTTGCACATTGATGTTATATAGGTTCTCAGGCAATGAGCAAGGCATTACAGTATTTGGGATCAGCCGTTGCAAAATAATAATTCTATTTGGGCTATAGAAAGGGATACCCATAGTCCAGTTTAGATGTGATTAGTATATAGTGTACACATAATAAGATATGACAGCTAACTTCCCACATCACTACAGATACCACAATAAGTGTTTAGTTTTTTTTTTTTAAGAGATTATGCAAGGATGTGTGATGTGTTTCAGAGGGTTACATTTGCTATCAAGAGCTGGAGCAAAAAAAAAAAGCAAATGATAATGTTAAGGGACACTGTATGGTTTCAACCTCATTTCAAGGTTAGGATTCAGTTTATTTTCTGAAAAACATGTGCATTGATGTTTTTTTTTTTTTTTTGGCCTCCCACTTTGATATTCTGTAATGATGGTTACAGGATATCAAGGGGGGGGATACATTTCTATTTTATTTACTGTCTTTGCATCTGTTGTTCAATCATATGCATATCTGAAAGTGACATTGCCACATAATGTGTGGTATGCAAACATACAATGAGGAGTTCCATCTTGTACTAGATATAAGATATAATGATATCTGGTTTGAAAGGTTCTATGGCTTAGAAAAGATTGATTTAATTTTGATAGGTGTCCTCTCAAACCAGAGAGGCAAAGATCCTGTAGTAAACTATATCACCAAGCTGTGTCAAACACTTTTTTAATGAACATGCAGATTGTAACTAGCTGTTCATTGCAAAGAAGGCATTACAGATCTATTTTGCTTTTACCTATGTTTAATAATTGCTGGGTATCTAAGAACCATAACAGTTATATTTTTTATCATATTTTTCTACACAGCTGGTAAGGTTAACAATGTAGTGCACTGGATTGGAGTTGTTTTGCTCCTGTCTGGGAAAGGCAAATAAATAGGTAGTTTTTCCAACATAGATTATATTGTAGAGTAATAGCATGATGGATAGAGATTTCACTTGGAACCCACTAGATCACATGCCATCTGGGCCTACAGCACCCTCCTACAATTTGGCTAGTGTTTCCTGTAATTCTAAAGCTGATTAGACACTGTAGGGTTGAATTCAATTTCAGTTTGCATTTTTATGTTAGTGCTTTGTACTTGCAAAAGTGTTGAATGTAATAACAGGATACTGCTGATAACTCTGCAAGGTTTCCACAAGGGCATCTGCAATTTGATCAGATGTAGTTACCTATCCATTCCAGTGCATTATTGGAGACAGTACAGAAAATGATTTGCTATCTATTTGTTTAATTTTGTTTCAAATTACATGGCTATCTATATTTCTATTGATAGTGAAAGCAAAATACATCCAGGATTCTTTATACTGTTATATCGACTGTAAGGAGTCCTTAGACTCTTTACAGTTGATATAACAGTACAAAGATTAATAAGATTGTCAATAGTGTGTGTGTGTGGGGGGGGGGGGGGGGGTACTATGCAAAAGATTCAAGACTTGTTTTCTTTTGGCGTGATGCATTCATTATTCCACAATCAAAGCTGGTGTGAGGCCTGGTGCAACTATTTTTAAGAGGCTCTGCCTATTGTGACCTTTACTTGCCAACTAATGAAACACATAACAGTATTTGTTAACCTGCCGGAGAGCACATAACATTTTGCAATTAAATCACGTAAACGGGGATTGAGGCAATCCCTGTTTTTAATATTTCTTATTCATTCTTTTCTCTCTGATTACAAACTATATGGGCTTTAAATAAAAAATTTTAATTTTATTAATAACTTTTTTATTAATTATTTAATATAAAACAGAGCTACGTTGCTCAATACGTTCTACACTGTACTTCAATATTAGTAGAAGAATAAGAGAAATTTACCTCACTATGATGCGTAAAACACTTCCTAAATGACACTCTCCAGCAATTAAAACAAATATAAAATGAATGCAAAATTATTACTGTAATAAAACTAATTAAAAACAATTAATTAGTTTTACTACAGTAAATTAAAAAAAATTAAACCAAGTTTAATGTAAATTTTGAAAAAAGGCTTTAGGAAGGAAAGTATTTTCAACATTTACGTTACACTTGATTTAATTTTTTTAAATTGTTTTTTTAATTGTTTTTAATTAATTTTATTACTGTAATTATTTTGCATTAATTTTATATTCATTTTAATTGTTGGAGAGTTATTAGGAAGTGTTAAGTATCATACTTAACACTTCCTAGAATAAGAATAAGAGAAGTAAATTTCTCTTATTCTTCTACAAATATTAATTCTTTAAGGAAGGTGGATTTATCTGAAAAAATAGTTATCTTTCAGATATCTAATATCACATTTATATCTACAGTAGTTATTTTTAATAAAAATATGCTGCACCAAAAGCTTTTGGTGCAGCAAAAGCCTTAGGCTTCCTTGTGCCTATGGCTACTAATAATAATAATGTTACTTTTCTCACATTGGGAGGCATGCTACCATCTAGATAAACAATGTCAGTGGTTACAAAAGTATAAGAACCTATAGTACTTAGTACCATGCATAGGTTAAAGGCACAGAAGACTAAAGATATTTGCAGATATTGGTCTTAAATTTCTGTAGACTTTAGTTTGAGAAATACATGTGAAGGAAGGCTTGTTTCAGAAAACAGAAGAGGATAAATGAGGAAGAGAAAACTTGTTCTGTAAGTTTGGAGTTGGAAAGGAATGGCTGCTGACTGTTTGTGCATGTATTTGGCATAGCAGATTGTATTTTATAATTCTTTCAGTTTTTATCATTTTTCATCTTTTTTATGACTTTCCATTATTATATTTCACTACCTTATTTTCTGTTTTATCATTCTTTATATTCCTATATATATATGTATATAAATAATATTAGTAATACTACCTGTATATTTATTAATACTATATACAATATAATATTATTACATTAACCCTTTAATGAGTACACTCATATACATTTTGATATGTGGAGCATGTACATATATATTTCAGTCATTTCAGATAATGTATTCCATTTATGCACAAAATGTCTAGAAATCTTCAAACAGGTGTTGCCACATCTTAACTGTGTTCAAAGGTAATTGTAAACACAGTTTATAATATATGGCAGCAAGAAAGTAGCTTTGAAAATTGGAATACAAACCATACCTGCTAGAGTCAGTGTCCAATTTGAACATATAAAAGCTAAAATGGAATTAAATTCTCTGGAAACTTATTCTAAATGGATAAAACTGAATCATGTGATAGATATACACAGATCTTTAACATTTAACAGATTTAAAAATAGACTTTTGATTACTGCACCAAAAAAGGTAACCATGATTTTTTTCACAATTTTTCTTAAATTCTGATTTGATTATTTGACAATAATTTCACTAATGCTGGACAATCAAATCACAATAAGAACAAATTAATATTTAAAATGTGTTCATTTCTAAAGAACTTCAAAATTACACAGTGAAACTCCATGCACATTCAGAAAATTAATCACTGCAGGTTCACACGCATTTCAGTGACTCGCTCACTCATGAAAGATTTAGTATTGCTATACCAAAAGGTCAACAAAAGAAAACTTAAGTTTTTTGGGTCATATAGTAAGAACGGAAAACTTTCTGTTGAAGAATATAATGGAAAGAAAAATCGAGTGGAAGAGGTGCAGAGGAAGACCTGCAACTAGGTGGAAGGATGGGATTAGTGAACTGGGCACAACACTTTGCGATGCTGCTCGTAGAGTACATGAGCAATGCAGTTGGAGGAATTTGTTGGTGGCCACAACAGCTCCTCAGGGAGCTACGTGACTGGAAGAAGAAGATATTAAAGGGTGGCATGCACAATTTTGACATATTTAAATGTTTCCTAAGAAACACTTATTCATTAATAGCTAACAAATGTTACGAATTTTCAGGTTCAGATTCTTGGAAAATATTCTAATTTTATCCATGTTCAACATGTCCTCCATTTTGTTGAACAAGTTCCACCAATGTTTGTAATGCAATGATGACAAGTCTTTTTCTCTTACACAAAATCTCACAATCTGTAATCAGAAGTGGCCAAAAATACCCAACGTCTTGATGATCTAGATAATATGAGAGGACCATAAACTTCAAAAAAATCCAATATGATTACTGGCTTATGTGGCATGGTGATGTTTTACATAAACCACTGGTTGTCCACAGGAAGCTGAGCTCCTTGATATACAAAAGAAAATACATTCTGAAGCATATACAGGTACTGTTATAACAGTTCGATGAAGAAGGATCCAATTAAATCATGATTTTATAGGACTATACACACTGGTCACTTTTTTCACCGTGAATATTTTCAGTCCAATTCAAAATTAAAATAAAATTCATCTGAAAACCATGTGCTGTATAACACTGCATTTCTCCATTCTGCTCATGCAGTAAACTGGTCTTCTCTACTTATTTTCAGAGAGTTAATGCAGCACTATATAGTTGTATAGGAACACTCTCAAATCCAAATGAAGAATTCATTAACAGAACACCAAGATATTTCAAATTCATGAAATGAAATTGTTTTCTTGCTGACTTTCAGGGACTATGTAGCATTGCAACTGTAAAGGCTTTAACATTTTCATTTACCTTTACAGAGCCTGTCACTTCAAACTGCTGAGATAAATTGAATTTATTATGTTTCTTACTGGTGCACAAGTTTCAACTAAACCTAAACTTCCTTTGCATAGGAGTTGCACCATTTATTTAGTGAAAAAAAGGACAATTTTCTTACTGAGCAGATTCACGAGCATCGAAAATGCTGTGACATTGTTTTTTTGTCAATTTTCCAGGAACTACTACATGCTATTGCCAATTTTAAATAAAATTCAATAGTTCAGTTTTAACTAATGACACAAATGTGTCGTGTTTTGTGCACACCCTGTATATAACATTATTACATTACACATAACATGAATAAAGGTTGTATAAACACTATATATGCAGCACAAATAAATGTACAATAAACATATATTGATAAATAAATAATTTCCATATTATGATTTTTATTTAATTTATTTTATAATTGTATTAAACTGCTGGTATATGACAGGCAGCTCTAAAGAAACAAAAAACGTAAACATATAACACACTGAGTATAATAAATTCACATAACCTACATTGAATTAAAATTACCTTTCTAAGCGGCACAGAGGCCTAGGGCTCCCAGTAGTGATTTGAAATATTTTTCAGAATTTTATTACTACATTAATACTAATCCAATAATATGTCAAAGTTGCACTTTTCCCACAATTTTCTGTGAGTGTATGCAATAAAGCATTAATCCTATCATCAATATTTGGACAACCATGCTCTACTCAAGCACCTATGTATGACAACTATAAATATGCTTGTAGGCCTTCAAGGAAGCAGTAGTAAGATTCTGAATGCAACATGCTGTGATCAATAGAATTCAGTCTGCTAGCATAGAACAATAACAGGGTTCCAGATAAGCAGTAGGTCTGTGCATGATAATTCTGTTATCATGCTGATGAAGTATCATGCACAATGCCACTATGAACTGTGAATGGAAGCACACTGTTGGCAATGTGAACTGTAAATGGATGCACACTGTTGCTGAAACCTTCACGACAACTTCCAAAGCTGATGGAACATGACAGGGAGTCCTGTAAAGAACCATCTGCTTATAACATAGGATGACATTGTTGCAGCATGCACAGGACCTCAGTGATATGACTGGGAGATGTCAGCACCAGTATAGTGCACAGGACGTTGCATGATATAAATTACCACAGTCATGCAGCCATTCACAAGCCACTAATCATCCAATTAACACCAAATGCTGTCTAGCTTGGTATAAGCCCACCACTCTTGGACCACAGACCAACTGAAAGCAATGCGTGATGAGTCACGGTACAGATCAACCAGTCTGATGGTCATGCCTGGGTGCTGTAGATGCTTGGAGAAAGCTACATGCCAGACTTTATCTATCATCCTGAAAATGAAGTTTGGCAGAGGCAGCATCATGATGATCCGGGACTACTTTTTATGGTTTGGTCTGGGACCATCGGTTGTTTTGGACAAAATCATGAATGCTTAGGTCTGTCTAGACATCCTGTACAATAATGTGTTACCAACACTGTGACAGCATGTTGGGGCAGGCCCATAGCTATATCAGCAGGGCATGTCATACTGCTTTCATCGTGCTAGACTCGTTTGAGGACATGAATATCAAAAAGCTGGACTGGCCAGCCCAGAGCCTGATCTCAGTCATATAGGGAACCTCTGCGATGAATTTAATTACTGGATGCACATGAGGAGAAATTTCCCAAAAGAGAGCTGAAATGGTCACTGCTTTAAAGGCTGAACAGCAGAAAATATCAAGGTACATGTACAAAAAACTGGTGGAGAGTTTTCCAAGGAGAACTAGAAGCTGTCATAAAAGGTTTTGGTACATGTTATTAGTTTTCCTGTAATTAATGGTTATTTTAAGATAAACAGGTGTCTGGATATTAATGGTTGTTGTTGTTGTTATTTGGTTTTTAGGAGCATTAGCAACTAAGGCCATATTGCTCCAGGGATATGCGGTGGTCATTCCCTGACCTTTCCGCATCCTCCGTATTTGGTGGACATGGGCTCGAACCCCGTAATCAAGAAGCATGTGCTACGCACTGCTGCTCCTGCCCACCTGGCTATGGAGGTGCCATTATTAATGGTAGGGCAGTGAGTATTTTATTTATTATTTAAATTTTAAGTAGACATAATTTTGCAGTAGGATCCAAAATCCTACAGCACCTCAGATCCCCAATGGATCTAAATGTGCCATGTTATTACATCAGTACAACTGAAATTATTAGCAATACAATGCTCAGTTTGAAAAGAACAATACGCCTGTTAGTCATCCTTGACTGACTTCACTCCATTTTTTTTTTTTTTTTTTATTACTTTCACTGTTTCAGTCACATGTACAATGGAAACAATTTTTCAAGCAACAAACATCTCACAAATTATTTAACAGATAATTTTAACATGATCAAAGATGTAAGATCAGACAAACTTCTTTGGATTCCATAAGTTCATCAGAGTTTGGAGCCCATCAATAGCACAAGCACCATCATTTCCAATATTTTTTTATTTCATAAAACAATTCTCAGTTCAGCTACAATTGAAACCAGAAACAGTGTCCATGGCCAATCTTGATTTAAAGTTCATTCACAATTCACTTGAGAAAGTTAATTTCAGCCTTTAATCTCAAACTGGACAAATAAGAATAACAGATGCCATCTCCTCCTCCTCTGATTTTCAAAACCACCATCTATTATAACTGCTGCTCCAAACCGAAGATAAGAAAGGGTAGCACCTGAACAAACCATGAAAAACTTAATTTAACCCATTACAGAGTAATGGGTTAAATTCCTGAGTTATCTAATATAGCAAACCATTTCAATCCCTTTTATGTTCTAATTTCTTTATCACTCTTGGACTTAAGTGTTGTTTTAAATTAGTTAAATAGGTTTTCATAGCAAATAAGTTTTTCTAAGTTGCATTTTGCTGAAAGGGAAAAATAAAGACATTCTTAAATGTAATTCGACACAAATTGTTACGTACTAGAGCAACTAAACTGTACTGTTTTTGAGTACGATGGAGAGTGGTAAAAAAAAAAAGGCTTGATAACTGTTAAGCGCAAAACAAATGTAATGATCAAGTACTCTATTATTAATCGAGTACTTGATCATTACAAGTGATTAATTAAAATAATAATGCATCCAGAGGTGAGCTCTGAATTTAACTTTCAAGCATTGCAACCTCTATTGTTAATTCTAACTTTGTTGGATTTTAGGTACACCAGCTACTTGGACACTGCGCTATTGCATATTATATCTGTACAAGTATGTATATATGTTCACAGGCCAATTTCAAGGTGAGGTGGGAAAACTGTAATTCCTCCACCTGAGATTGGCAAATTACAACTTTGATTGAAGAGCACTTTAGAAAATCCTCTGATCAGAGATGGGAATTACACCCATACCTCTCCAAATAAGTGAAAAGTGGCAAAACTACTCAGAAACCTGTTAGTTTTACCTATTGTTCATGATACTGATTCACTTCATAAACTTAATTAGGCATCATTAATGAAGTACTTAATGTAAGTATGAGATATTTTATATGATAAGGCCAAATTCTTAAGGAAAATGACTATCTACAGTAATATCTGAACTGCAATATAACTATGTTGTTGTGGTTTTCACTTTTAACAAAGTCGTTTCACAAATAAGCTAAAACTTGATTTTTTTAAAAATTAATTAGAAGATTCTGGCTAAACATCCTTTTTTTTTTTTTTTTTTTTTTTTAAGACTACAATATTATTAAAGTAAAACATCTTAGACTAGTAAACAACCATTTTCAAACATATGATTATAGTTTCAGTCATTCTCTGCCTGGAACGATTTTTAGCCTTTTCAGATTTTACTTTGTATACAATAACCAAACTTTTTTTTTTTTTTTTTTTTACCTGGCTGAAAAAATAGCTATGCTATTTTTTTTTTTTTTTTCCCCAAGAAATACCTGGTTTATTATCTATTGAAAAAGCACCTAATAAATTTGCCAATTTCAGAATTTTAATTCTGACACCAAAAAACACTATCTGAAATCATAAATTTTAATTTTGTTACCAGATTATCAGATTAAAAAATGAAATTTCACATTTGTGATCAATATTTAAACTAATATTTAAAATTATTTTTTAAATGCAAAGAAAAATTTTGAATGTAGAATCAGTTTAAATGTAGTATATACTGAACTAAAAATTAGCACTTGCTTTTGAAAAATTAGTACCAATTCATTATTTAACATTTTTTTTTTTATTATTTTTTTTTTATTAGGCAACCCTAGAGTGACAACACCATGCTTCTCACAATACAATATGGTGACAAACGTGTTCTAAATGTCAAGTAATTTCACAAAATACTACTTCAGAAAAGTAAGCACCTGGCTAAATGTGATGATGAAGGTAATAACAAAATGAGCAGACTTATCTGCATAGTGTATGACAAGAAATGTGCCATTTCGTGCACTGGGATTGGGGGGGGGTGACATTTAATTTGAAAAAAAATTCAATACTTGTTCATTATCCTCCAGCCAGTGTAAATTACAAGTTGAACATAACCTAAACAGTGTATATTTATTTACACACAAAGTGTATATTTATTTATACATAAATATATAGTATAAAAATTCTTACCACTCTTAATAGTATTTAATTTATAAGTTTATATTCCATGTATATAAATGATTTTATTCAGTTGTTTCATACAGTCAAGAACTGGCTATATACTAAATGAGTGCAAAATTGATCAACTTTTTGAGTAATTTCAGTTAGCAGCACTGGCAAGTCTCTCCACACCCCATGATTAAAAGTTTGTATTTTTAATCATTTTGCCAATCAGAAAGTTACTTGTGCAGCTTGTTTATGTAAAACTCCAGTAAACTTATTTAAAAATCTTTTGTGTGAGTATAGAAAATTATTAGGTGTTATGAATGTTTTAGCAGCAGTCATATTATGCTACAGAAACCCCATCTTTAGCAAATCTTGTATTTTTGAACAATTTTTTTTTTGATTATGGAAAACCAGAAAAATATTTCATAACATGTTACATGTTTTGTCTGCAACACAGGAAACTGGTGGTAATTTTCTTGGCTCATATCTATGTAATCACTCCTTTCAAGTACAAAATTATCTTTGATGTTTTGATAAGCTGTTACAATTTGGAAATAAGAACTACATTCCCTGCTCACTCATCATTGTATATATTAACACCATGATTTATATAATTTCAGAAAAAATATTCCCTATATTGCCTGCTTTGTATTCTTTTCAGAATATCACATTAATTTTTGAGATTTACACATCTCTTGATCATATGCAACATCAAGAGATAAATAATCCTGCTGTAACTTTTTTATTACATATGATGAAAAGACATACTGAAACAATACAGTTTTTCTGTAAGTTATTACAAGTATTAATAATCATAACATTAGTGTGTAACTTTCATAACATGAGTATCAATTCTCACAAAGATCATTGGTACTACAATTTCTCTATATAATTTCACATTCAACCATAATCATTATATATAGAAATTGTCGCAGACAATTCTGTATATAATTTAGTAAAGTGCAGTAATCAAGAATAGTGATAAACAGTGACAGATCAAATAGAATGTGTGGAGTACTGCACATAAAATAAATGGGCTTTTAGTAACAGCCCACAAAACATTATGAAAACCACACTTTCCAATTCTCATACGTCATCTATATAACGATTTTACTTTTAAAATCATATGCAAAAAAAAAATTACCAAAAGATAATGTTAGAATGAGTTTTCTGCTGATAAACTGTAGGAAATCTCACCAAATAAGTTCCACAAATCTTGCTATGCAACTCTAGTGTATAGGCTAATGAAAATGCAATCAATCTCATTCAATTAAGTATAACATTATTATTGACTCATTCATAAATGATTATGAAATTGTGCATATGGTAACTTTATTTTCTCTCAGCTGAAAGTTAAAAGTGTGTTCCAATTTAGATCTTGGATAGACATAACTTTGTAACTTGGACAAAGGAAATTTCACCTGATTTTAGTGGTCAGTTTAGGGGTACATTATATCAGATGGTAAAGATGCACCATAACCACTACAAGGTACTGATATCAAAATCAGCACAATTTTAAATGAAGCATAGCAAAACATTAACTAAGGATTGTATCCTTATTTAATAACCTGAATTGATCTCATGAATTTTGGCACATAACATTTTAAATATATTTTTCATTTTTAATTGAGTGAAAAACATGTACTTAATCTAATCTAAGGAATTCTTATGTAGGTGTATAGATATGCAATATCAACTTGAAAGCATATAAAGAGACTGTATGCTCTTTAAAATTGCAGCATATCCTATTTTTCTTCATACTATATGCATAAAATATTAATGAATGAGTCTGAAAACTAGTGTATCCTGAGAAGGGTCAAGAGAGCTACAAAAAGAAGCTACTGCCTGAAATGCTACACGTGACAAATTCACTGTGCGTAAAACTCCATGTATGAGTATTCAAAAATACCCTGTTATAAGCCAAGTCAGGCATATAAAAATTTTGTCAAAAGTAATAAACAAAAATTATACTGAGAAGAAAATAATTACTGGTATTTATATATATATATATACATATATATATTATAAGACCATGTTATTCTAGAATGAGGAATATGCGATTCTATAAGTTCTCTTTTCCACATCTGATTTCTGACAGCAAGCATTTGGGAGAGGTCTCCTGGAAGTATTAAATGCAAGCAAAATTTTAGTTGTTTCTAAAAAGTAAAAATTATTTAAAATTCATTTGAATCAGAAATAAATTGCCAAGGTTACTTAAAGAAGAAAATTATTTCTTGCAGCCTGAATTTCATATTAAAATGCTATCATTCTTTATAACTTATGTAATAACTGAAAATAGGGTTACAATTTTCTCCAACCCCAAAAACCACATGTTTTAGAAATTAATACAGAGGTTAACAACAGTAAGAAAACAATTCTTGGAAATTCCATGCTGCATCAAAATTATCAGTCCCTGGTGGGATGGAATTTCAGTCTGTTAATGACTGAAATTATGTTATGGTCTTCTTTGAACCCACCTAAATTAATCTCAGCCAGTGGAACATGGGCCCTACCCCTTCTAGCACACAATTGATCCAATTTTATAGAAATTTAAAAAAAAGTTATTTGATCGAACGAGATGAACACAATGCACTTTATGCAGTAGCTTTATATATATATATATATATATATATATATATATATATAAATGGATGAAAATAAAATTTAGTCGTCTTCTTCATTCATACAAAAGACCGAATGGCTAATTTCATCTAATTGGTATGGCAAGATAGTTTCTGACTAGTGGTTACTAGTCTAACAAGCACAGGTTTCCAATAAATATGTATTATGTCCAAGACCACACTATCCTTTTATGGGCAGAATACTATGAAAAATATAAAAACACCATGTGTATGTATGTATATATATATATACACACACACCATGTATATAAAATGCCTTAAACCAGCTGTAGTCCCAATGTCATAAATTAATTTATGGTACTGAGAGGTGTTTTCTGTTTTTTTTAAGAACTGACTGCATAGTACACATGAATTAGTAGCCATCTGAGATTTTTATTACAATTATACAGTACTCAAGAGTTTCAATTCACATTTATTTTGCCATCCTTTTTTGTTTTAATACAAGTTTTCAAAGGATTTTTCAACTAATAACTGACCAGAAAAATATTATTACAGGGCTGAACATTATTACAGGCTTCTAAAGCAGAAGAGCATTAAATGAGGGGGGAAAAGCAAATATCCTATGCAACAACTAGATCATAAAACAATTTCTGGCACATGTCAACAGTAGTGCATGCCACTTTTTTTTCTTTTTAATTTCCCACTCCAACCTTCATGCTTAGTCTTTACAACATCATCGCCATCCTGTTCAACACATTTTACTTGTGGCATATGCAGCTCTTGTTATTAGCATTCCTCCCATGTGATAAAAAAAAAAAATCAGGAATGAAACTAAACACAATGTAAATTTCACTTTTATTATCAAAGATTATGATTGGGTCATAATCAACATAACAGAAACCCACTGCTCGTATTTACTACCATTTAGCATTAATTCAGCACAGGAAAATGGGAATATAGCAAACTCCTCATGACACTGATTCTGTAAAGAAGAGGAGTAGTGAGGTTATATAGTGCCTAACAGACAATGCAATATATTTGCACCCTAAATAAACAGTGATATCTACTACCCCACAGACTGGTGCTCAGTGGCAAATCCCCTGTTGTAAGAATGAACATTTGTTGACCTATATTAAATTTATTTTATATAGGTGCTTTGCATAAAATTCCTTTATGCAAAGAGTGGGGGGGGAGATTATTCTGGATCTACCCTTAGGTGGAATGAACACATTTCTAACGTGTGGCATGCTGCAGAAATAGGTTGGCCACCCCTGGGCTAATTTATTCACAACATATAAATGAATAAAGTGCATACTGTTTGCACATATTCCATTTGCCTATTATACGAAAGTGAAGAAACATGTGCATGCTTAAAGAAAATAACGGTTTTGACACCCATATGGGTAGCAGTAACCCGATAGTAAAGTACCAACTGTGTGGTATTACACTCAGGACAGTGGCGAATGAAAAAGACAAGGGGGTAATTGTGCAGTCAGATATGAAGTTTCCACAGCAGTGCAGACAGGCTGCCAGAGCAGCTCATGGGGTCTTGTCAATGATATACAGCAGCTCTACTAGCAGGGATAAGGAGGTGATTATCCTACTGTATAAGGCAATGGTCATGCCACACCTTGAGTACTGCATACAGGTCTGGAGGCCTCATTTTAGGAAGGATACAGAGCTGTTGGAATGAGTACAGAGAAGGGCAACAAGATTGGTGAAGGGAACAAATGGGTGCTCTTACCAAGAAAGGCTTAAGTTCTGCAAAGTGTAGTATCTGGAGACTAATCACCTGCAAGTTGAGCTGACTGAGGTGTAAAAGGCTTTGAATAGTTTGAGCAAGCTCCACGCTGATGGGATTCTTCCTCTTGTTCAGATTATGCACTCGAGGAGGCATAAATTCAAATCGAGGAAGGACAGTTGCAGAATAATTGCACAAAATTTGGCTTTTGGCCAGTGAGTGGTTGATTGTTGAAACAAACCATCTGTTGTCATGGAAGTTGATAGCTTAAAGAGATTCAAGGAAGAACTGGACAAAGTTTTGGAGCAAATGGATAGGTAGGAGAAATGGAAAGCTTGTTTTTTTTCCTTCGCTAATGCTATATAAGTTTGCTTTCTTGCATCATATGCCTACTAATGCTAAAGGATGTCAGAAGAATCTTGATGCTAAGAGTCCCCAATAGAGATATATGATCTTGCCAAGAAATCATGCATTCCACCTTCCAGTTTAAGAAACCTGCTCCTGTACAACCACCTTCAACTTCTCGAATATCTGCTACCAATTACTTAAATGCTGATCTCCAGTGAGGCAAAGATAACTTAGTTGATTTCAATCCTTCTAAAACTCAGTCTTATATCTCACAAAAAAGGATTCTTCTACTCCTTTGATGATACTCTGCTTTCTTGGCAAGATCATATATCTCTATTGGGGTTGTTGTTATTTGGTTTTTAGGAGCATTAGCAACTAAGGCCTTATTGCTCCGGGGATATGCGGTGGTCATTCCCTGACCTTTCCACATCCTCCATATTTGGTGGTCACGGGCTCGAACCCCAGTCTAACCAAAAACCGTGTGCTACGCACTGCCGCTCCTGCCCACCTGGCTAAGGAGGCGCCTTCTACTGGGGATTACCCTGACTTATCTCTTTCGGCATAAGAACATTACAAATATTGCTTCCTCTGCATCTACAAAACTGGGTTTTCTCTTTCGCTCACAGCATTACTTCTCTTCCAAACAACTGTTCACTTTGTATAAATCGCAAATCCGCCCTGCCATAGAATATTGTTTCCACATCTGGGGTGGTGCCCCCAAAACCTCTCTCAGGCTTCTTGATTCTATTCAGAAGAGGGCAGTTAGGTTAATTAATGATTTATCTCTAACAGAGTCTCTCCACTCGCTGTCTCAGACATTCTGTTTCTGCTGCATGCCTTTTCTATAGATACTTCTGTGGGCAATGTTCTTCTGAATTGGCTTCTATAATTCCTGCTCTCTCTTCCAAAGCATTCCGAACGTCTGCTTGCAACCAGTCAACATCCTTTTATTGTGCAACTTCAAACTCACAGAACCAACTTTTCTTCTTCCTCATTTATTCATCCAACTTCAGTTTTCTGGAACAACCTTCCTTCATACATATTTCCTGAAAATTACAATCTACGGAAATTGAAGTCTAATGTTTAACAACTTTTTTCTTAACCTTCTGCCCATGCACGGACTAATTACTATATGTTCTAATACCTCTCATGTTTGGGGTTTACATTTAAAAAAAAAAAATCTGGGCATATTTTTTTTTTTTTTTTTTTTTAAACTGGGCACTGTCATCTGGGCAGAGATGATTTCTGTGGAGAACAGTGAAATGAGGCAACCAGGAATGGCCCCAACTGAAACCAGAGAACAAGAGGATATCACTGGAAGAATTCTGTCGATTCCTATTCCTATACATATATTCTTGGTGGGGTTTGCCTGTATGATAAATATGTCTATTATAGTTTCTACTCTTGTGGTGATTTGTCTGATCCAAATGGTGGAGTTTTGGCTCCCCCAACCCATATTCCCTAACTGGATATTCTTCTACTGTACTCTCATTCTGGTACAGAGTTTATGGTATGACTGTCCTGTGTCCCTTTTTCAACACTGGCAGTTCATCTGATAGTGTTCTGAAAGGCATAGGGGAAAGAATTGAGTGCACTTTGATTGTTGTTTTCTTTCTAATAGTTACTATCTAATCTATACAAGGGTAGTAAGCAAAGGTATGAGTTTTTCTAAAATTTTCTGGCTAAGTTGCTGGTTTATATTGGTGGTGAAATCTTGTGGGATAGTTTCTCTAAGTGATTTTATTTTATTTTTGACAGGAGGGCCTTTGTTTACTTTTACTTTAATTTCTTCGTGTTAATTGAAAGGAACGTAGCAGTCATGTAACCTCAAGTCTTAAAAGTTTAATTTTATCATAGAGATGTGCTGAAATATAAGATATCCTTTAATGTCATTCTTTTAATTCTCTGTAAAATTTATTTCAAAATTACCTGCTTTTGATGGCTTAAAATTCACTTTGTGCCACTTTTTATTTTTTTTTTTGTTTAAAGAACACGGTTTTAACATTTTAATGCATATGCAATATGGCAAGCTTCCAATTCATGAACATCTGATTTATAAACTTTTAATCTTACAACAAAAAATTCTTAACTTAGACAATCAATTTGTGAACTTGAATAATAATCTTGGAAACGTCTCTGCAACTTCATTAAAGCATCATCTTTTAAAAGTAAAATGGGTAAGACTGAAATATTTTCAACTTTTATGTACTATATTTAACATAGACAGTGGACCCCCACTTTGTAATTAGTTCACTGTATGATAAAATCACTTTACAATGGACTCTGCATAATAAAATACCGTTTACTATAGATGCGATAAGTGCCGGTCATTGTGATCAAGTCTGTGAACTGAATTTTAATTCTATTAAACGGTGGTTCAAATAAGCAAAAATAAGAGGAATATTATTCACAGGCTATAAAAGTAAATATATAAAGTGTAAATTTACACTTTATTACCTACCTTACCAATTAACAAAATTAAATGACACGTGAAAAGCATAAGAATATTTTCCACAGGTAAGCAAAATAAAAATAAATTTACACTTACTTACATAGTTTAATTAATACTGTAATGTACATACTAATTGATATTTCTGTTCAATGACTTTTTTTTTTTTTTTTATGGGTTGTAAAATTTAAAACAGTAAAAAGCACAAATTGCAACTAACACGATATGTGCAAGCGAGATACAGAGTAACAAGTTTATGAAGTTTTTTTTAAAAAACAGGAATGAAGAAGATTCTGAAAATTTGTTTTTATATGACAAGGTTTCATGGGGAAACACATTTCACCATAATAACGTAAAAACCCACAGAATTCCAGCTATCGGTATTATCGCAAATGTAATAAGATCAAGATTTATAATAAATTGCACTAACAAAAAAGCTCAATAAACCGGAAACTGCAAATTGTTTTTATTGTTTTATGGTAGTGACCTCCAAAAATGTGCTTTAAAAAAAATATCACAAAGCCATTCAAAACTGATTCTTATAGCCAAATCTAGAAGCATCAGTGCCTTCGTCATGATGCTCCTAAAACCAAACTACATATGATAACGATGAAAGTGTAATGCGTTTTAATGATATGAATTGTTTTTTTTGAAATCTGATTCTATAAAGGGCTGATTCTACTAACCAGCAATCATGTAACTGTCGCCTACTTATTTCACTTTATGATGGGCTTACAACCGTCTCCGACCGGACCACATGGTCCTTCCTCTCGGCCAATAACAGCGTTTATAAACATGTTGGCTGTATGTTTTGTTTTTGCGTTCTTTAGTTGAAGTAATTTTTTGTGTTGTGCTTTAATCAATATGTACAATTTCCATTACAAAAATAATCTTTTAGAGAGACAAATTGTTTAGTTATATAGTGAATTCAACTTCCAAGGTCATGGAATGAATTACCAAAAAACAATGTGTTATTGGGTTCACATTTTGGTATTTTCGAGATACGATGGTGTTCTGGAACGGATTAATATCGTAAAGAGGGGGTCCACTGTATTGTACATATAGCATGCTATTTAATTTTTTTTTTTGGTGAATTGTACCATCAAATACATGTCATGAAAGTGTAAATTCCTGTTAGATAAGAGCAATCTCAGTTTAGAATAGTTTAATTTATTGCCTAAGGAAATACCCATTGCTATTCAATTTTTGCCCATATCCCCAGTCACTTTATGCTTCCAGCAATAAATAAGCAGCTTTACAGTAATTTTATTGTAGCTATAAGGTACAAAGAGTTTCCATCAATAAAAATAAAATTTTTCAATTTATTCCGGGTTGGTCACACAAAGTCACATTTTACAAGATAAAGAATATAAGAACATTGCCACATTTAGTAGTCACATGCACACACCTGTAAACTCAAACAATGCCCACGTGATTAGCACAGTTATGATCCCTGTTCTTTCATTGTTTTATCAACTTTTTTTTTTTTTTTTTTTGAGTTAGCTGGTCTAAGGCTAGTTTCATTTCCCAGAAAATTGGGTCTTTCAATCCAGCTAAAAAGCATACTGACTGAAAAATGCACACTATCAGAGATAACAATGTGTATTTTTGATGCCGCTTAGCTTTAGGTGCTTTGTCCCTTAAATACCATTACTTGAACCATGGTCAGGCTGAAACATGTACTAATGTACTCCTACATTCACCATTTGGATCCAATAGATTAATAACACTGCAATTTTACTTGTAGAAGATGGCTGGGGGGTAACCAATTATAAGCATGGGCTAAGAAAGTGTTACTTCTGTGACTCTTCATTTCTATATAAATTATACAGCAATAACTAAACATCAGATGATAATAAGCATTAAAAATGGCATATATGCACCCAAATGCTATTATATGTAATAATATTTTTACATCTGTTAATCACAATTACTTGAATGGCAACTTCTTTATATTCAACATTTAAAAGTTTTCGAATAAGGATCATTTTACAACTTGGAAGTGGAATAACCTTTCTTACGATAAATAATATATTTTTCAATGTGGCTCACTGTAAATCAGCAATATTCATTAACCAAAATGTTTTAAAGGTTAGAGAACAATCTTTCCACATCAAAGGGACTAAATGACTTAAGATGGAATTCCTCAAAAAGGTCATCAATGTTTCTTGAAATATAATTAGGAGTACTTTTTTAAAACAATATGAAAATATTTTGTATCTTCTCACTCATGTCTCAATGGTTGGTTAAAATTCTATCTAAACTTTTTCTACTCTTCGATTGCACGACTCAAAGAAAGCCACCATATTTCATGTTCACTTATAGAATTAACAAGCAAGAAAATTGAGTCTTGATGAACAGCAAAACGTTTTTTAGCAAAAGAATTGAAAAGAAGTACCTCAGCAGCCGTAGTATCCAAAGCATTGACAATTTTTTTTTTTTTTTTAAAGAATTAAAAGTTCTGGCATAAAATGTAACCATGCACATAACTATGTTCCCTACCTTGTCAAAATAGGCACTTGTGGAAAAAAGAAAGTCAAGTCACATATCTCTGTAAAGAGCGATGCATGTAGAAACTTTTACGGTCTCTTTTATACAAGAAATAATTCTCCTGAATTGTTTCTGCAAGTCTATGTAAGACAAGGACCAAAGCAAACATCAGAACAGGTTTGGCAATAAAGTTCCCAGACTGGTACAATAAAATGCACACAAATTGAAGGATCTCAAAAATGGTTTTATTTTTATTCAAAGTAATTATCACCTGATTGAAAAGCACTTATTACACCATTCTAAAAGTTTCTGAAAAGAGTCAGCGAAAGCATCCAAAGAGATGATGATCAGTTCGGAGGTTACATTTTTTACTCTCTTCAACATCCTCAAATCTCTCATCTGAGGGTAGATTTTGCCTTTTGAAAGAGGACGAAGTCTGCTGGTGCTAGATCGGAAAAATGGGGTGGATGGTTGATCTGTACAATTCCATGTTTCATCAGAAATGTCATCAGAGAAGGTGTGGAATGGGTGAGGGCACCATTGTGCAACGAAAACCAGCTGCCTTTCTCTCGAAATTGCAGCCTTACCCAGGAAATGCACTCCAATAGTCCTTGAAGCATCTGTACATAGAATGCAGCCAATGCTGCATTCTATCCCCTTCAGATACTAATTCCTTGTGAATCACACCATTTGTTGAAAAACACAATCAGCATTGTCTTGATTCTGGACCTTCTGTAAATGAAACATTTTGGGTGTTGGTGGTGATTTTGAAGTCCACTGCATGATGACTCTTCACCTCTGGGTCAAACTGAAAGACCCAACACTGATCTACAGTGACAATACAATCAAGAAAATTGGGATTGTCTTGACAAGTGTGAATGAAGTCTTTGCATGATGACACTCTTTGTTGCTTCTGCTCATCTGTGAGGCATAAATTTTGCAGACCTTCCTTTTCCCTAAATCTTCGTGAAGAATTTAATGACTCACCTCCTTATTCATATCTAACTCATCAGTCATCATTCTAAGGGTGAAACAATAATCTCTTGCTACAATTTCCACAACTTTTGCAACTCTGTCCACATTTTGAGAGGTTGACAGTTACCCACTTCTTGGGTCATTGCAAACATCCTCACATCTGTCTTTGAACTGCTTATACCATTCAAACACACTGGTACAACTTTCATCACCATAAACAGTTTTAACAGTTTGTATGTTTCTGTTGTGGATTTTCGCAGCTGAAAGCAAAATCTGATATTCGTTCCTTGCTCCATTGCAAAATCATGACACAGAGCGTTAATGCTACGAATGAACTGGTTGTTACTTGCAATCTGTTAGCCTACTGGACAATCTCTGTACCACTATCACTTGGAGTAAGTTTGAACTACAAAATACCATTTCCATTTATTTTCAAACTCAGACATGACCACAACAGCACATCCTGAAATTTTATTGCCACATCTCATATGGAGAGCACCACAAACAAAAATGTAAACCTTCTCAACCATGGGCCAATTTTCGATTTAGACATAACTAACAAAGAATCACTGATATATCTGACTTTAATAATAAAGGAAGACTCATTCATATATCTTGCAACTGTGGAGGGATTCATGTTTCAGACAACTGTACCAGCAAGCAAATGTGAACGAGTGGGTTCTTCATCTAATCTCTTATGCCAGTGTGAAATATGACTACAAGGAATTTATCATATGCAGAGTTAAGTAACAGGAATCCAGATGCACTGTTTTTCAATATTAAATACCATTACATAATTCTCCCTCAAGGTATATTTTTGTATGGAATGTTTTGATTTATACATTTTTTCAAAGGATTCGAGACACAAATCCTTTGAATAGTTGCTTTTCTCTTCTTTTGGGATAGATGACTTGCTAAAAATAACTGATCTGACAATTTTCTTTTTTTTTTTTTTTATTGGCCATAATTGTGCAATGACATTTCACATGTTGATCAGTGTGGATTTTTTTCGACATAGAAATAGTCTTTTTGCAAACAACACAAAATATAATACTATCACCCATAGTATCTTTTTTGGGATTGGGGATCCACAATTGAATATTAGTAGTAATTTGTTTAGTAGTAATTTGATTTTTGGAATTTTGAATGAACTCTCCAACAGCTTATTTTGTTAATTTTTATGCTAAAACCGAACTCCTCTGATATTCATGACAAGAATATACTTTCACTTGACGCCATTTGTGGCACAAGAATTAAAAAACACTGTTGACATATGTTTACAATGACTGAAATTGCATTCTCAATGTCTGAAAAGCTGCAAATTAATGAAATATGCAGTGCTGCTAGTAATATTCATGTTAACGTTCATTTGTACTAAACCAGCTACAATATGAATTTGTATGTATAATCCAATGGCTACTAATAACTGTTGTCCACACACAATATCAAAGTTTACACAATGGAATTGTGCTAAACTGCAGTGCTATGGTGATTTTTGCTAAGGCAAAAATATTGTGTACTTGTATACACTTCATTACTTATAAGTACTGGCTCCTCATGTGCAATCCACCTGTACTCTATATTTGCAGTAAAGATATTTTAAAATCTTATTGTTAAAAAAAAAGTTTTGAATTTTATTGTTAGGACATCTACCTTACATAAATATTATATTTATTCTAGTTGTTAAGCATTTTTGGGAGTGAAAATAAAATTTTTTTAGAACACATTCTCTCGTAATTATACCATTTTATCAAAAGCTTTTCAGGAATGCATAATAAAAACAAATATAATATTATTCTTGTGTTCCCATCATCCAGCAATAATAAAAACGAAGTTCAAATTATTTTATACAGAATGAAAGATTACAGGATATAATACATTGAGAACTGTACTCAACATAGAACTGTTTCAGGGTATTGAGTTTAAACATATATTGAATCATGGAACTTTACCAGGCATTAAGGGGAAGGGAGAGTTAGAGTCTCTTAATACAACAAAGTGTTTTTATTAGGATAGTCAGACATTAGTATTCAAAAGAAAAGGTGCATTCAAAACTACATTAGCAGTTTGAGGTTACTTGACAACTTCATAACTATATTTTTAGTTAATTCTAATTAATTCAAAATAGCTAAATCACGTGGATGCTGGATTATTAGAATTCTGTATTCTGAAAGAGGCTGATGTCTAAATAGAGCTTCAATTTACACAGTGCCACATGAAACCAAACTTGGTTTCATGTGGCACTGTGTAAATTGAAGAATGTGTTTTAAACCACAGTTATATGACATACCTAGTACATGCCATACACTCCACTATAAAATAAAATGTGTAATGTGAAGTTAAACTTCTTATTCCCATCACTATATACACTATACTATTACTGACTGTTGAAAAGCCAAGATCATACTCCTTCATTAAGTACAACATGATTTTCATTTTTTGTAGTTTTCCACAAATATTTTCTGTTTTAAGGTTAAAAAACATGTCAATGTTTTTTAAATTTCTAATCTTTTTTGAATACCATAATGGATGGATGAGTTATGGATATATTGTCAAATATAAATACACTTACCCAAGTGATACTTTAATGCCAGTGGCCAGGCAAAGGACAGACTTCAGTACTTCTGGCAGTTACTTTTTAAGGTTATGTGGAAAACCCATTTTCATCATTTTCCAACTTTATGAAAAATTTGCTTCAAACTAGTTTTTTAATATAAATTCTTTTGTTAAATGAATTTTTAATTATTTAATTCAATCTCTCTCTCTGCTGTAGTGGTGCAACTGTCTCATTTTTAAAGGACAATTGCATCACCTACAGTTTTAAAGGCTCATGCCAGTTGCATGAGCTTTTCAGATGAATGGATAGATGCTGGATAGCAGGGCTTTTGCTTTATCATGATTAAAATTTTGAATTTATGTGATATTAAGTGAATGGGAGGGCACATGAAATCCAATTTTTTTCCTTTTAACACTATAAAACCACTCAGAGTACACCCAGTGGTAACTTGCAACGCTTCTCAATAAAAAATTCAAGAAACCACCAGAAAGATTAAAACGGGTGCAACTAATGCCTGCAGTTGCTCCTAGCATATGGGCTCATCTCCAGCTATCTTTGCATTGGAAAAATTATAATTCAGAAACAACTTGTTTAGTGAATTTTATAATTTTGATTTCTTGTTTAACAGTAGTATATAGATATGGTTAATATAATCTTTGTAACTAGTTGAGAAGCTATTATGCAAAAATATAACAATGAATGAATGACTGGATGAGTCTTGTTGCTCCAACAAAATAAACATACTAATCTGTTTCTCTTTTCTCACAGGAGCTGATTCAGCAGGTCTATCGTGCATTTTTTTTTTTTTTTAATATAAATTATTTTTCAAGATTACTTTGTTACTAAAGAAATTAATTCATTAAGTGTTATTTTTATTAGGAAAATAAATATTACTTGAGATGGCTTCTTTTATGAATAATTTATTTGTATCCAGTTTAAGATTTTATTAAAGTTTAAAACATTAAAGTAGATAATATACATATATTAGTATATGATTTTTATAGAATAACATTTCAAGAGCATATTTGCCTCAAAACACAATGGAACTATTACTTATTTTCTACCTTTCTATGATCCAGATCCCATTCACTTAATGCTGATGCTTGTAGCAGATAATACACGTATACTGCACTGTATGCATGCACACATATTCACAAGTGTTTTGCATGTTGTGTGGGATGAAAAGTTAATAGTTTATAATGGTAAAACCTGAGATAACCTTATTTCAGCTCAGGAATTCTGAAAGACTTCAGATTGATGAAATCTTTAAAAATTCCTCCAGTCTCTGATGGGATTTGAACCCAAACAAGTAACAAATGGCAAAACCACTACATTGTTATGGATATCAGTCTGTCACAAATCCACTTGTATTTTTCATACAATTATGTTAAAAAACATAGCCAGTATGATTAAATCAATGTTTTCTGGTTTTGACTGTTTTCTTCTGTCATAAATGTGAAAATTGTGAAATAAACATATGCGTCTCCTTTCTAATGTCATCAACTTCATCTAAAAGCAAAGCATTAACAGCAGGTTCTCTTGTTGAAAATGGTCATCTCTCTCTCTCTCTCTCTCTCTCTCTCTCTCTCTCTCTCTCTCTCTCTCTCATCAGAGAACAAAAGACAGTAGAATACATGCAGTGTAGGACTACTACACTCACACGTAAATATAGGCATTACAGATATGTCACTTCTGACTCTGTATATGTCAGAGAGAGAGAACCACTGGCGACGGCACAGTATGTTAACATGTGAATACCCATGTTGGAGAATGCTATGTTTGTTTGGTTTTTAGAAGCATTAGCAACTAAGGCCATATTGCTCCGGGGATATGCGGTGGTCATTCCCTGGCCTTTCTGCATCCTCCGTAATTGGTGGTCATAGGCTCGAACCCCTTTAATCAAGAAGCGTGTGCTACGCACTGCTGCGTTGGAGAATGCATGGAATGCAATGAAACAACATTCATACAGTACAGACAATGTACAATTATGTGTTCAATAACCTTTATAATTGGCTTGTTAGTGGAATTATGACCTCTACAAGGTGTCTTTATTTATTTAATAAATTAATAAGACCCATGGGCCCTCCCTACCACTTGTCTGCACTACACAAATTTTGTTGGTGCATACTGTATCCACATCAACATATACGGTAGTTTTGTAATGTTTTGCAGGTACCTTAACAGCCAAATCTTGGTTTGTTTGTTTGTTATTTAGTTTTTAGGAGCATTAGCAACTAAGGCCACATTGCTCCAGGATATGCGGTGGTCATTCCCTGACCTGTCCGCATCCTCCATATTTGGTGGTGACAGGCTCGAACCCCAGTCTAATCAAGAAGCGTGTGCTGCCAAATCTTGGAGTAGCAATACAGATAAAACAGAAGCTGAAACAAAAGCTTTATTGAAAGTTAACATTGGAGGAAGGCAAATGTATGTTTTGCACTAATGTGCAAATATAAATTATTTTTTTATGGCTATGCTTTTCCAATTAAAAAATAGTAATGTTCACTGAGAATGAATAACATACTTGAGGAATGCTAAAATTCCCACTAATCTAATTCTAATAGGTATTTAAATTTTTAATTTTCCTATTTTTGATGAGCAAATACTAGGGAAGTATTTATACACTATTAGACAATTAAGAAAAGCAAACAAGGAATACAAAACAGGGAATATAATTTGTTGTGGTATATATATAAAAGTAGGAAAAAAGGGGGGGGGGGAGGTAAGAATCAAGAACAAAGTATTACAAACAGGATGGCTAAGCAACTTCACAAATTAGAAGGAACTAACAAAGGCTGTAGAAAAATTGAAAAAGGTAGAAAAATCCTGTTTACTCATCTTTTTTCTTGTGCTAATCACACAAGAAAAAAGGTGAGTAAACAGCAACTGTCAATAACCAACAAGAGGGAATCAAATCTAGCATCTGCTGGGGAGGGAAGGGGTAATACAAAGGAATGGCCAAGCACTCTGACCTTAGAAAGGGTTGTTTTGAATGTGGCAAATAATCATGAGGTGAGAAGCTGCTTGGATACAATACAGAGATGTGCTTACAGTGGGATAGATGGAGAGAGAACCAAAAAAATAATACAGAATGTTCATTTAAACAGAGGTGGTCTGAATACATACATGAGGCTCCAATCTTGTAATAATTATGAAAAGAATTGCTGCTAAGAGACATTACTGCTTCACAAAATTCAGAAACTGTAAAATTCTTCAAATCCTGGGAAACAGCCAAACAACTTACTTCAGAGTAAAATAGGTGTCTGAATTCTTGAGGGAGGATTTCACCCAGAGTAGCCAAGCAGATGGAGATCAGGTGATGAAGAAAGAAGAAAACAAACAAAGAATGAAAACTGAGGACATAAGGGAAAACAAGTGACAGTACTGTCAAGAGATCCCAGTGAATATCAAATAATACTCATTTTCAAGAGCAAAAGGTATGCCAAACCTGGAAAAAAAGTGCTAATCGCACAAGAACCAAGGAGGTCATTAAGAACAAAAGATGAAAAGGGATAACAATCATAATAGGACATTAAGTGCAAGAGGGAACTGACAAAAAGCATGTAGGCATGGTGAATTGCACAAAGGTGCTAAATAAAAAGGGGCGCTAAAACCACACAAGTGAGACGGTAATCCATTAACAAAATGGGAATGGATCAGATGATGGAAGCAACAGAGATTACAAATATCAGGTGCAAAATAAGAGGCCCTAAATCCCCACTAATGAAACGGTAAATACATCAATATAATAGGAATTAGAGGTCTGCACTGGCCTTCAGGCCAATTAACAAGAACAATGTTCAGGCTCGGCTCAGGTACAAATAATCGTAATGAATTGTTATTTCAAACATTTCGGACTTTTTCTTACATATATTTTTTAAAAATTTTTATGTATTTAAATTCTTAAAGGTTTTTTTCAGAAAAAATGTGTATTATTTGTCTGTTACACTTTTAACTGGACAATAAGGCACACTTCACCAACATTTCCAAAAGTCACTGAAATTTGAACTCTTTTGTGGAAATAACCCAGTCTACATTTTGCTGAGTAAAATAGCTTTTACTCTTTAGAGGGCATTAAGTTGCAATTCACGTTACATTAAGAGTATGATGTGAGTCGTTATGTCCCCTGGCACAGGGTCCCTGTTTAGTTGTAAGAGTCTGATACCGTTAATCCCTAGTTCTACTACATCCGAGATTTTGGGTTAACCTACTTTCAATTCTAAGAACTTTCATTTGTAACATTTTCTAACTGCTTCTTTGCTATATCCAATACTGACCAATAATTTAGAAATAAAGGTAAGCTGAATGCTTACACATCATTCATACAGTGAGAATTGCCAATGAAAGAAGTGACGGTCAGTTCTAACTTTTTAATTTAATTATTAATAGTAACAGGTGTAGACCTCATCATGAATGTTGATGAAATCAAAGCAAAACTGAAAAGCAGACATATTTTATGTAAAAAGGAAAGCATGCTAAAAGTGATGTATGGAAAAAATTTAAAGTACATGATGTATCTACAAATGAAAAAAATTGATGCTGTTCAGTGCATAAAATATCAATCATTTTAAAGTAATTCTGCAACAAAATTGGGAAGTTCCCATTTAAATTGCCATTCTTGCAAGTTTCCAGTCAGTACTGGCCAAAGTTCTACTATCGAGAAACATTTGCATTCGCAACAATCATCTTCACATATATCTCAAAAGATAAGGGGTAACTAAATTGTGTGTTTTGTTGTGTTGCAAGGATGTCAGATCCTTTGACATTGTAAGTGGTACTGGTTTCATAAACTATTCTCAGACTTTAATAAAAATAGGGGCTCTCCACGGAAATTTAAACATTAAGGATTTATTACCATATCCCTACTATTTCTCGCAATACACATAAGGAAGCAGAAAAGATATGAACAGCGCTTATTCCCATTCAGCCTTTAATTAATTCACGACAACGTAGTGCATCTACAGACATGTGGAAAGATGAATATAAACATTTATCGTACATCCCACTGACAACATTGCACTATATCGAAGAAAACTATATTATTCACATGTGAATTTCCTGATGATAAACTGCTAATAACAGATGTTCTCTCTAAATTAACTTTCATCACTGATCAAGGAACTAATATTGTGTATGCTCTTCAACAGTGTCAGAATGAATTGCAGTTGTCACATAATAAACACAATACTATTAAATACTTTCAAAGAAAATTACCTGAAAGAAACTATTGCTCATTAAATTACTTAGACGAAGTTAAAGATGTGACATATTTGAAGCATTCTGGTCTCGTTCGTCACTTGAAAACTACTGTTTGTCAAGAGTAATACTTGCGGGAACAATAGAATTGACATGTATGAATCTTTTGATGTCAGCTATGACGACATCACAAATATTGAACGTCGGAAAGAAGAGAAAATGGTCCATGTCCAACAAGACAATCTTAAAATGCTGATTAATTTCCTCAAACCATTTAAAGATGCTTCAATGCAACTTGAAGGTGATGCATATCCAACATTGCAGCTTGTTTTGTCAATAAGATATAGCCTGTTGAATCACTTGACAATTTCGATTTCTGACCCTAACAATCTGATTGAACTAAAAAATAAAGCTCGTCAACTTTTAAATGAAAAATTTACCATACATAAATTACATAGAATCGAGTCATTCCTGTGGCCAAATTTCTGCCAGTTAAAGATGTTATCAGATCAAGAAAAACAAGAAACAATACAGGACATAAGAGATTTAATAGAAGAATATAAATGTGACAAACAATCACTATCCTCATTTATATACCAATACCAAAAACAACACCAGTACATTAAGATCAGTGTAGCAATGACACGAGGAGTCTGTTACAAAGAAAGTGAAAACACGAGACTTTAGTACGTTCCAAGACACTGCTGAAGCAAAGATAAGTGAAGATGATGAAATTGATAAATATATGCATGTTGATGTGATGGGCCATGTTCAACCCAAAAACCTATTGGAGTGGTGGAAAAATCATGAAGGTGAATTCAAATATTTGTCCAAAGTGGCTAGGCATGTACTTTGTGTTCCCACCAGCAGTGCAAGTTCCGAAAGAAATTTTATTGCAGCCGAATTAGCAGTGCAAGAGCATCGAACCAATTTAAGTAGTGACAGTGTTGACTATTTTATTTCTGCACAACAATTTGCAATAAATACAGTAAACGGAAATTTTATTACATTTTATTTTTTTAATAATTAATATTGATAATTATTTTGGATAATTATTGTTATATAATTATTAATACTGAATTTTTAATCCGAAAATTCATTTCTTTATTATTATGAAACTTTAGAAACTAATGCTAGATTTTATTTATTAAAAAGTTTCAGTTGGTTTGTTTGTTGTTTGTTTATTTGGTTTTTAGGAGCATTAGCAACTAAGGCCATATTGCTCCGGGGATACGCGGTGGTCATTCCCTGACCTTTCCGTATCCTCCGTATTTGGTGGTCACCGGCTCGAACCCCGGTCTAATCAAGAAGCATGTGCTATGCACTGCTGCTCCTGCCCACCTGGCTACAGAGGCACCTCGTTTCAGTTTCAGTTGGGCTGAGATAAAAATTGGTTCGGACGGGCTGGGTATTGGTAATGCATTTGAAAAACAAATTCAGGTTTGAGTCAGGCCAGGTAAAAACTAAAAATGTATGCCCACGCAGACCCCTAATAGGAATGGATCAGATGAGGAAAGCAACTGGAATTACAAATGTCAATAGAAAAAAAATTCAAAAAAAAAATAATAATAAAAAAAATAAATAAAGATACAGCGACTACATATAAGTGGATGGCTGAAGAGAGGTTTGTATAAAGTACTGTGTGTGTGCACAGTTAAATTTTATTTGGTTAAATAAGTCTTAGGAAGGTAGCCTCTGTCTTACGTTATTTTACATTTCTAAGTTTATTAAGAAGGTAATCAGAACTTACATATTTAGTTTTTTAATAATTTAAATTTGAGAAGTGAAATGAGATTAGATGAACAAAAGAAGTTCTATAAGTTTCCAAATAAAAGCCTGTGTAATGTTTGGCATCCAATGAGAGGTTGCTGTGACACGTATGTCCAAGTGTTGAATGACTGTAATACTGAAATCAAATTAAAATTCATAAACTTTACCCACATCTGACATCATTCATGTAGATACTTTCTGCTCTCACTGAAGACCATGTGCTGAGTACTTGGAGCTAAGGCTTCAACTTACAAAGAGGCTTTATTTAATATAATGTAATAATTTTTGTAATTTTAGTTTAATTTTTAAGGAGGGAATTTTTAAAGGTAATTCACTAGTACTTATTTTTATTATTTAAATCTTTACCCTACTTTTACTTAAACTGTGCTTTCAAATGGGAAAGTTATATGTAACATGTCACAGGATATCATGACTGTTAGGGGAAATGTCACTGACAATTTACAGCCTTTTCCCTTGTACTCACTGTCACCCATATGCAGAACTTTATCTGATGGCAATTCCTTTTTGTGTGCTAGATGTAGGAAATGTGATCTTAAATTACAACTTTGGGTACTGTTAGGTTAAGTGAACATACAACTCAAAATTCAAAGGAGGGGGTGGGACTCAACAGAGATCCAAGTGTCTGATTCTATACTCTGTGATGCTCTCCTGAATCTGGTGCCAGGAGCAAATAATTCAGTGCAGAATGCTTTGGTTCCAAACAGGAACTAATCTTACTGGGGGATTCAGGTGTAAGGGAAACTGAAATATATATTCTGCAATAAAGACAAAAGGAACATAACCAGAGTGTGTCTATCAGGTGCAAAAAAGTATGACATGACTAACCAGTTATCAGTTTTTAATAGTAATAAAGGTGATCCATAGGCACAAAATACTTAAAAACATAAACAGATGACCGAGTTAAAAAAAATGTCATACTATAAAGATGTCACATGAAGGACAAAGTGTTCTTATGTTTACAATTCTGCCCAGACTTGATAGGAGGGAATATTTTTTTTTTTATTATTTTTTTAATTTATTTTATTTTTTTTTGAAATTTTACTTCTTCAATGTTGCTTCTTCCTGAATGAACAACCTTCTGTTAATCTTGCTTTGCCACCAGTTGGTTGACATAACACTGGAGAGCAATCAACACACAAAACTACAGTCTGAGCATGGCTAAACACAGTGGTAATCTTGTAACAGCCAGGGCATTTAACATCCATGAAAAAGGAGTTTGGATGCTGGACAAGTCTTTTAAGTTTGCACTTCCTTCTCTCTTCATCTGCTGATGGATGAAGCAGGTCTTTTGCCAGAGGCATTTTTTTATCCTGCAGTAAAAACTAGGAAAATTCCAAAAGTTATGCTTAACTTCCACTTGCTCTGAAGCACGACGTTCGCAGATGTGCAAGGCACACAGGTGGATGATGATGAGAATATATGATGAAAGCCCTGTGGATCAATTCTAGAGTTGAACTGTGCAAGGCTTATGGGGGGAGATTTTTCTCAGTGTGGTCTGTCCTAATTAACACATTCACTGCGTCATGATTCAAATATGTACCATAAGGTTTTTAATCCACCTAGATGGGGAACGATCTGAATTTTAGAACTCTTTCTTCTGATTTTACAGAAGGGAAAAAACATGTTTGTCAAGCGACCTTCACCAGAAGCTGGCTAATTAGAGGAGTCACTAATTCTGGCTAATTAGGGGAGTCATTCTAGTGACTCCCCTAACACAGGGTTAGGGGAGTCACTAGAATGACATAGGTTAGTGACAGGTCAAAATCACACTTGCACCCTCCCTGTGAGTATGTGTGCAATTACCCTATGAACATAAAGAAACAGCAAAATAAGTTCAAAAATCACAAACCACTGGGAAATGTGGTATGTGACTGGGTATGTTTAAGCTGGCCTTCGGAGCCGAGTGGTCAGGAGCAGGAGTGCAGTAGCACACGCTCTTTGAGTAGACCGGGGTTCAAGCCCCTGACTGCTAAATATGGTCGATCTGCCAACCCGCACTGGACCAGCATGGCAGATTATGGTCCATTTCCCTCAGCATGAATTGTTGAAGAGGCTTCCATCCTGCAGTGGGTTGATAATGGCTGCAGTTTATGTTTAAGCAACTATGAGAGATGCATCAGGATTGTAAAAAGCCAAAAGATAGAAAATTTAATTTGTTTATATAGTAATGCCAAGAATATTGTATATAAATTAAATGATTTTGAACTTCTTTTCATTAGGTCAATCCATACTGATACAATAGTCCTAACCGAGACATGGTGCCACCCAGTGAAAAATTTAATTATGGAGAGTAAAGTGTGTTCAGGAGCAATAGGGAGGGTTATTTACATTTGAGCAAGCCGACAATCAAGATGCCCCCCTAGGCTCCCATCTATATGCATCTTAAGATGATCTGCAGCTTGTTACTGAACCTATAATTGTTGGTTAACCAAACAAACACAAACAGACAAGGAGTCAAACCCAACTGGGCCTACCCAAACATAAATAATAAATCTGAGAGCAACCATTGGTCTCATGGAGGGGATAGGCACTCACACCCCTACCCGAATTACCATTCCCATCACAAGAGGTTGTTTTTTTTTTTTTTTTTTTGATTTGGTAGTTGTTGGCGCATCGGCTTCTGTGGCCATATTGCACCTTCCAAGGTTTTTGCAGTACTTTGATCCAAGCCCGAGGCGGGAATCGAACCCGCGACCTTTGGGTTGCCGGGCAGGTACTTTACCCACTCGGCTAGCCCGGTCGGCACAAGAGGTTGTGCACTACTATCTGTTCTCCTCAGCTTAATACAAATCAAGTGAAATTACATCATATCCTACAACCACAAACCTGGTGTTGCAAAGAAATAATAACAGTCATTGTGATGAAACTTATCAGTCCTGTCTCTATTCAAAGTTGCCATACTGGTTGACTTCTGGTGGACTACTAGACCCAACAAGACCACTGGGTCTTACCCACAGAAGAGACCATGTCAAAACATAACAAATTTATAATACCCTGGCCCACACAAGGGAAGGTCAGGGGAAATCATGCTTATTATCAAAAGTCCTTTAAAGATCAGACTATATCCATCAAATTCAGATGGACACCACACCTGAAGAGAGGCACAGAACTTTTAGAAAGAGTTTTCTGTGTGTGTGTGTGTGTGTGTGAGAGAGAGAGAGAGAGAGAGAGAGAGAGAGAGAGAGAGAGAGAGACAGAGAGAGAGGTTTATGGCACATAAAGCTTCTGGGGCTATAGTGTACCTATTCATAGTGAAATGCTAAAAACAAAATTCAGTTGTAATGACTTGATTTTTGTTACGGAGAGAAAGAGTTCAGAAAAGGGCAACCAGAACAATGAGGGGTGCTAATTGATGTCCATATGAAAAATGGCTTAGAAAGTGCAGACTGTAAAGCATGATAATGAGACAAAGCATGACAATCAGCATCTTAGGGAAGACCTGACAGATGTGTCTAAAGCTCTGAAGGGAATCAGTAAAATGAATGAAGTAGGTAGATTTTCACTGGCAAAAGAGAGAACCAGTGGGGCACAAATACAAAATTTTGGGAGGAAACGAGGCTAGGCCTCATGAGGTTTACTTTTGAGCAGCATGTCATAGATCGCTGGAATGAACTGCCTGCAACAGCAGTCAAGATTGAAGGTTCAAAGTGTAACCGAACAGGCACTTTTTAGCAACGGTATGAATGATAAGTTTGCTTGTTTTTTTTTCGGCATATGAAGAAAAGATCACTTCCTTGCATCATTTTGCCATTATAACACTATATACAGTGATCCAGAGTTCTGCCTAAGTTACTAATATCTTTTTAAATTTAATTTATTTAAAAAGATATCGGCAACTTAGGCAGAACTGTGAACATAGCCCAAGCCTTAATGCCAAGTACCCAGAACTTGGTCTTCAGTGAGAACTAAGTCTCTCCATGATTAAAATCAAATGAAGGTAAAGCATATGATGACTTTTGATTTGATTTCTACTACCTCCATAGCTGAGTGGTCAGGAGTGGGAATGCAGTAGCACATGCTCTTTGAGTAGACCAGGGTTCAAGCCCCTGACCACTAAATATCTAGATCTGCCAACCCGCATTGGACCAGCGTGGCAGATTATAGTCCATTTCCCTCAACATGAATTGTTGAGGAGGCCTCCATCCTGCACCGAGTTGATACTGGCTACAGTTTTTACCTCATTGAAATATCACCGCAATGCTGTAGTTGTACTATGTAGGCCACACGTGGCCCAATTCTAGGCATTAAAGGCGTTACATTTTAAAATTCTAGTAATAGGCGTTACATTTTAAAATGGAAGTTTTACTTCCATAACTTCTTAGCTGTTCACTTTTTTTTTTTTTTATGAGAACCCCAAACACGAGAGGTATTAAAACCTATAGTACTTAGTACCGTGCTTGGGTTTGAGATTAAGAAGACGAAGAAGATATTTGTTGACATTGGACTTGAACTTCTGTAGATTGTAATTTTCAGGAAATACGTATGAAGGAAGGTTGTTCCAGAAAACGGCAGTTGAATGAATAAATAAGGAAGATGAAAAGTTGGTTCTGTGGGTTTGAAGTTGGACAGTAAATGGATGTTGGCTGGTGGCGGCACGTGTTCGGACTGTTTTGAAAGAGAGAGCAGGAATTATAGAAGCCAATTCAGAAGAACAGTGCCCATGGAAGTATATGTAGAGGAGGCATGCAGCAGAAACAGTGCGTCTATGAGAAAGCGAGTGGAGAGACTCTGTTAGAGATGAATCATTAATTAACCTAACTGCCCTCTTCTGAATGGAATCAAGAAGCCTGAGAGAGGTTTTGGGGGCACCACCTCAGATGTGGAAACAATATTCCATGGCCGGGCGGATTTGCGATTTATACAGAGTGAGCAGCTGTTTGGAAGAAAAGTAACGCCGAGAGCGAAAGAGAAAACCAAGTTTTTTAGATGCAGAGGAAGCAATATTTGTAATGTGCTTGTGCCAAGAGAGATTAGAAGTCACGGTAATCCCCAAAAGAGATATATCATTTTGCCTAGAAATCGGAGTGTCACTAAAGATAAGCATAGGACCAGAAGAATCCTTTTTGCGAGATATAAGACAAGACTGAGTTTTAGAAGGGTTGAAATCAACTAAGTTGTCTTTGCCCCACTGGAGAATTACCTGAAGATCAGCATTTAAGGAATTGGTAGCAGATTTTCGAGAAGTTTAAGCTGATTGAGCAGGACAAGGTTTCTAAAATGGAAAGTTGAATGCAATGTACTATCATCGGCAAAACTATGGATAGGATTTCCAGTCAATGGAAGAAGGTCATTGATATACAAGAGGAAAAGAGTGGGGGAAAGAACTGAACCTTGGGGGACACCGGCATTAGTGGAGAAGTTAGAAGACAGAGAGCCATCTACCATCACCCTCAGTGAGCGATCAGAGAGAAAACTGGATAACCAATTACTAAAAACAGTTGGCAAACCATAAGATGGAAGTTTGTTTAGAAGACCTTTATGCCAAACACGATCAAAAGCCTTTGAGATGTCAAGAGCAACTACTTGTGTTTCACCGAACCTTTCCATTGAATTAGTCCATAAATGGGTAACATAAGCCAGAATATCTCCAGTGGATCGACACTGATGGAATCCATACTGGTGATCGTTGATCAGACGGAAGGTTTCTAGGTAGTTTAAGAGTTGGCGGTTAATTGATTTCTCCATTACTTTAGAAAGAGTAGAAGTAATAGCAATGGGAGGGATTTGTCACCCTTTTTAGGAACTGGCTGGATACGAGCAAATTTCCAAGCAGAAGGAAAAACACCTTTGGAATAAGAAATTGAAAAAAAAGGCGGCAAAGAATAGGAGTAAGTTCAGGAGCACAGGTTTTGAGAACAAGTGGAGAAATACCATCAGGACCTGGAGTTTTCTTAGCATTAAGATTCATCAAAATCCTTCTGATATCCTTTTGACGGAAGACCACAGGAGGCATTGAATGGAGCGTGTTGGGAATGGTGGGAGGTGTTTTACCAAGATCATTAATACATGAGCTGGAAGAAAAATGGGATGCTAGCAGGTCAGCTTTATCCTTGGCTGAAGTGGCAACAGAACCATCTGGTTTGGACAGAGGTGGGAGCAAAGATGGGCAAAAGTTGCGGCCAATAGCTTTGGCAAGAGACCAGAATGCCGGCTACCATTAGGGCAAGAAGCAAGTTTTCTACTCTTAGCCTGTTCAAACTCTAGTTTGGACTGGTTAATAACTGCTTTGCAACTGTTGCGAGCTTTGGTGTAGGCAGAAAATGAAACTGAAGAATTAGAAACAAGCCAATTACGATATGCAACATTCTTCTCTTGGACAGCCTTAGCACATTTATTGGAAAACCAAGGTTTAGATAAAGGACGAGATTTTAAAGTGGAGTGTGGGATAAAGGATTCCATTCCTGCAAGAATAATTTCACTGACACGATCTGAGCAAACGTTGACATCAGAAGTTTTGAAACAGTAATCCGACCAAGGAAAAGAAGAAAAGAAGTCTCGCAGGTCATCCCATTTTGCATTCTTGTAATGCCAAACAACACGTGGTTGGGAATAGCCATGAGATAAAGGTTCCATTGGAGAAGAGACAATCACCAAGTTGTGATCTGAAGTGCCTAAAGGACCTCTCACTTCGACCGTGTACTTAGAAGGGTTGTTTGTGAGAAAAAGATCAAGCGTATTGGCTGTATGATTAGGATTGTCCGGTATTCTTGTAGGTAAATGGACAATCTGTGCTAGGTCATTAGTAATTGCAAAAGCCTCAGCATCTCGACCTGCTGTGACTAGAAAACGGAAGCCAGCTAGAGTTGTGAACATTAAAATCACCAAGGAAAATTACTTCACTGTTAGGAAAGTTGGACTGGAGAAAGTCAAGTTGCAAAGAGAGGAAGTCAAAGAGCTCCAAGTGATTAGTGGAGTTGGGAGAACGGTAGAGACAACAGATGAATTTGACACAATGAGGTAGAGAGATTTTAAGCCAGAGAAGATCAAAGAGAGGAGATTCCAAATTGACAAGTCTCTGACAGGGAATATCAGAACGGACATATGCACAAGTACCACCTTTGAGGCGAAAGGAATCATACAGCGAATAATTTGGGCATCTGAGATGAGCAGTAGATGAATCAACCGATATCTGAGATTCTGTCAGAAAAAGTACATGGGGTTTGGCAGACTGCAAGTGGAAATGGACATCGTTGAGATTAGAATTGAGACCACGTATATTTGTGAAATGAATTAGGAAGTCCTTGGGAGGTTTAGATCTTTTCGCAGATAAGCTTGCTCTATTAGTTTGACAATTCATGGTGTATTCAATAGTAAGAAAAAGTAGGTGGGACATGCTGTATGAAGTAATGAAATTTTTGGATATGGCGTACATGTGGTAAGAATATACCCAGATCCTTGACATAACGTGGCCTCGACAATGCTTCCCGCATACACACTACTCGGACTCCCTCCAGTCACTATCTGGCAGAGTAGAGGCAGCAAGATTATACACTAGCTGATCCGGAAGCTTCCTAGAGAGTTACCAATAGGTTCAGTCCGGTGTACTAACTAGCGGTCGGCCTGCGAACACCGTTTTAGAGCTGTACCCTCGAAATGTAAGGAATATTGGATCTCGCCACGACACTCATCATAACCTCAAAAGTCATCAATCATACTGCATGATGGTAGAGATAGGGAAAGGTTGACCGGAACTTAGCTCTAGAGACTAAACATGGGTTCCACCATTTCAAGCCTCCAATAAGCAAAGTGGTGGTATTTCACCGGTTGATGAGAGTCATCTACCACCTAGTACTGCCTGGTAACATAGAGGGGCGGCGTTCCTCCATGTGGTGTGGGCGCCACACCTCGACCCCTGCTTACGTTGGTTCACACCTGGGTGGTCACCCACCATGTACTTGCGCATGGAGGTTATACCCAGGATTACTAACAGTCCCACCATCGTGAAGGTGCAAGCAGAGGATTTGGCTGTCACAGACCGTCCGGACTTCGCCGAAATTTTGTCCACTTGACTTCAGTACCACCCGAATATCAGTTCCATCAGCGTTTTAGACTCCCAGATAGCAAGCACAGCTTGTCTGGCATATCTGAGAGAATGTCTGTGACAACCTCAAGGACCACTTAGACAAAATGCATTAATTGCTGTTTGGTGCATGCTTCCAAACCCTCCAGCATATGACAGCACGACAAAACAAATGGCCCTCAGTCCCCAGCAGCTTTCACTCCCCCTCTTATGGCAGCGAGAGGATCAGAGTGGAAGCAGAGGGTGCTAAGAATCTCTGGGTACGACCAGGCTGCCATGCACGGAAACTGAACTTGGCCTGTTACAACATAAGATCACTCATCGGTGAAGACAGGATATTAGAGCTGGAAAAGGAATTAGAAAATGTGAATTGGAATATCACTGGTTTGGCTGAAACAAGAAGAAATGAATCATTTATAAGTTTATCAAGTGGAAATCTGCTGTACACCAATGGAAACAGTGAAAGGAGTGAAAGTGGAGTTAGGTTTCTGGTCCATAAAGATTTAAAAAACAAACATTTTGGAATTCAAAAGTACATCACCAAGGATATCAAGACATACTCAAGATTTCTAAGAGGTACAAGCTAAAGGTTATAATGATTTATGCACCAACATCGAGCCATGATGATGAAGAGGTTGAAGAAATGTACACCAAAATTGAGAGTCTTCTAGATGAGCAGAAAACCCACTACACTATTATTATGGGGGACTTCAATGTAAGGTTGGAAAAAGACAAAACAGTGCAGAAAGGGGAACTATAGGAAATTTTGGAATTGGTGAAAGAAATGAAAGAGGCGAAAGACTTGTGGAATTTGCAGAATCTCAAGGATTGTCAGTAATGAACATTTTTTTCAAGAAAAGAGTGAACAGAAAGTGGACATGGAAGAGTCCAAATGGATTAACAACTACTGAAATTGACTTCATCCTCACTAACAAAAGATATATTGTGAATGATGTTAGCATCCTGAATAAGGTAAATGTTGGAAGTGATCACAGAATGGTAAGATGTACACTTGATATAGATGTAGGAAAGGAAAGGAAAAAACTGACTCGAGTAAATAATACAAAGGTCTTTGAAATAACAGAAGAGGAGAAAAAGCAGTATGTACTGGAACTTAAGAACAAGTTTGAGCTTCTGCCGACTGCTCAGGACCAAGATATCGATGAGGAATATTACAACTTTCTGAAAGTGATAAAACCCAAGAAACCTATAGGGAAAAAGAAATCCAAAGAAGAAAAAATTAGTCAAGAAATACTTGTTATGATGAACCGAAAGCGAAAAATGAAGAGCAAGATAAACACTGACAGGGAGAAAATTGAGTATACTGAGTTATGCAAAGCCATTAGAAAGAGACTCAGAGAGGACATAAGAAGATTTAACACAAGAAAAGTAGAACAAGCATTAAGGGAACATAAAGGATTTAAATCAACAGCCATGAGCAGTAATACAGAAAGACAAATGATACTGAAACTGAAGAATAGCGATGATGTAAACAGCAGAGAAGGCATAATTCAAATAGCAGAAGACTACTATAGAGAATTATACAAGGAGCGAGGGAATAATGCCAGCAGTAGGGAAGATGGATTGCAAATTAGCACCACATATGACATACCTGATATTCTTCCTGAAGGGTAGAACGTGCATTGAAGAAAATTAAGAATCAGAAAGCCCCGGGGGAAGATAAAGTTACTGTAGAGTGTTAAAATTGGGAGGAAGAGACATAACACAAAAACTGGCAAGGCTCTTCACAAAGTGCATTAGAAAAGGTGTGATGCCTAAGCAGTGGAATAATGCAATCATAGTTTTGCTGCATAAGAAAGGAGATAAATCAGAAATTGGAAATTATAGGCCAATTACCTTGTTATCCCACATCTACAAGTTGTTCACAAGGGTCATTACTAACAGATTAGAAAGAATACTTGATGAGAATCAACTGAAAGAGCAAGCTGGCTTTAGGACACGATTCTCAACTATGGATCACCTTCAAGTAATATCACAGCTAATGGAGAAAGCAAATGAATATAAAACACCATTATGCCTGGTATTTGTGGATTATGAAAAGGTATTCGACTCCATACAGCATAAGGCAATGTTTCAGGCACTGGAAAGGCAAGGCACAGATACGCCACATATTATGATTTTGAAGAAAATATATGAGAATGCTACCTCCTTTATTAGTCTAGACAAAGACAGTAGGAAATTTTAAATCGAGAAAGGAGTTCGACAAGGGGAGACAATATCTCCGAAGCAGTTTACTGCTGCCCTTGAGGAAGCTTTTAGAAGATTAGATTAGAATAGTTGAGATATGGCCTAACCATGGCCTTGTACAAAGGAATAATCCCCTGCTACCAACATGACTGCATATCATTGACAAAACCCCATGAGCTGTTCTGGTAGTGCATCTGCACTGCTCAGAGAAATTCATATCTGACTGCACAATTACCCACAGCTCTTTTTTTTAATTTTTCACTATTCTGAGTGTAGTACCACACATTTGATATGTTGATCAAATGTTGTTTATCCAAGTATCCTGCCAACTTTCATATCATCTGCAAATTTAAGATAAGCTTAATATGCCTTTCCAATATTGTTAATAAATACTGTAAACAGTAAGGGGATCAAGCAATGAATCCTGAAGGACACCACCATAGTCCACAAAAAGCTGTGTCCATTTACAACCATTCTGTCTTCTCCCACCCAACCATCCCTTTATCCACAGCAGTAACTTGCCTGTAACGTCACACTGCTCCAATTTGTACAGCAGTCTTTTATATGCAACAGTACCAAAAGCTTACTGAAATCAAAGTACAGTAAGACCCCCATATCCACAGGGGATATGTTCCAAAATCTACTGTGGATGGCTGAAACTGCGGATATAAGAGAACACCTGCTGACCCCATATACAACGTGATTTTCTTGTACATACGCATAATAAAGTTTAACTGATAAATTAAACACAGTAAGACATTACCAACCTTAAATACAGTAATAATAAAGTACAGCAGACTATTTATTTACCAGGATTGGATTAACCTGGACACTTCAAGACCAAATGTTTAGTTTGATTTAGTGTATTGCGTCCATTGTTGTGTTGTGTTCCGTCGCACCGCAAAAGGACAAACTGTTTCATTATTTATGTCAGGGATGTTGGAATTTTTTTTTGTTTAGAAATCACGAAAATGATGGGCAAACGCAAGAGTTGTGCTTTCAAATTAAACAAAAACTTCAAATTATTCAAAAGTTTGAAAAAGGTGCAACCGTTAAATCTCTAAAGAACCATTATAATGTTGGTGATCAAACCATACACATTATAAAAAATAAAGGGAAGCTATTCAACTTAAAAGGTACCTCCGTAGCCGAGTGGTCAGGAGCGGAGTGCAGTAGCACACGCTCTTTGAGTAGACCGGGATTCAAACCCCTGACTGCTGAATACGGTCGATCTGCCAACCCGCATTGGACCAGCGTGGCATATTATGGTCCATTTCCCTCAGCATGAATTGTTGAGGAGGCTTCCATCCTGCAGTGGGTTGATAATGGCTGCACTTTATTTTTATTCAACTTAAAAAATCAACATCGTAAAAAATAAAGGGAAGCATTGTACTGGACACGCGAGTAGCATGTGTTAAGGTTTTTCGGTTTGTTCCCCCTCATGGTTAACTGAATCAGCGGATACGTGGGCACAACTGTATATATCAAAATTATTTTTCTGCATCCAGTTCCTTAGTTACTGCATCGTAGTATCCAATCAGGTCAGAAAAGACCACCCCTTAACAAATCTATGCTGTGACTGCAGTATAACAGCATACTTGTATAGCTGGTCCTGCATTACTTGTTTAACATGTTCACTGCCTCCTGAATATATGGCTTTGGATTTTAATGCATTTGGAGAGAAAATCACCCTACTTTTATAACTTTTTTCTTCCAATTTGACAGAAGAAAAAGCATATATTTTCAGCATGCAACCTTCACTGGAGGCTAATTAATTAATTCATAGTGAGAAGAAAGCCCAAAAAATGTTTCTGCCCTTTCCAACCCAGACTGACTCAATCCCGTGATTTATCAATCCCAAGTCAAATATTTCATTGGAAATGCAGTGAAATGGAGTTACCAGCGACTCCATTATTTTTCCTGGAACAGAAGTTAAGCTAATGGATTTGTAATTATTCTTGTCACCTTTTGATCTCCCTTTGTAAATTGGGTAAATACTTGCACGTCTACAGTCCACAGGGACCTCCCTTAAACCAAAGATGCTCTCATAATTATGGCTAAACATTTTGCTTACCTCCTTTGCTGTCCCCCTAATATACTAGATAGATCCCATCCACCCCAGTTGCCTTTTTTTCTTATTTAGCTTCAACAATTTCTCTTCCACTTTCCTCTCAGTTATTACCAAATAATTTAGCTCCTTGATGGTTTGATGAAATTCTAGCATACTCTTCCCTAAAAAAATAATTTCTCATGTGCAAATGTATATGCAAAACACCCATTTAGTTTTGTCAGCAAATCGAGCAGGTTCATCTATTAACAGTTAAACCACTGATTAAGTGGACTAATGTGATTCAACCCTTTCTTTCTACTGTTAATATAATTAAAGTCTTTGCTGCTTTTCTATACATTCTTTGCCAGAGACTTTGTGTAATCTGCCCTAGTTTTCCTAACCTTTGTGACATGATTGCAGACTAGTTTATATCTACCATGGGCTTCCTGATAATTTATGTGCATCCCACGCATTTTTCTTCTCTTCCACGAGTCTCGTTAGTTTATCTGACATTCATTTAGGTCTAAGTCTCGAACAGTATTTCATAGTTAATATGAAAAGCCTAGTAGCTTATACGATTACATCCTTGAATGCTTCCCATTTAGAATTTGCTGTTATTAATGTCATCAGGTGGTCCCACTGCAGTCACCCTTATAAAAGCAAATGCCCTTCCCTTTATCTATGACAGTAAATTCCATATCTGTGGTCCTTTTACCTGCAGATTCTTAATTCATACAGAATTGCTGCTGATAACCAGATCAAGAGTATTGTTTCCTCTTGCTACCACTCTAACATTCTGTTGTAGAAAACAGTCATCCAATAAATCCACAACAGTCTTGTTAGTGTGAGTGATCAAACCATAAGTTGCAGTCAATATCTGGAAAGTTAAAATCCCACCCATTATAAAACATTCTGATTTACTTGTCCACTCTTTCTCTGTATAGCTATTTGTTATACTTATCATGGCCATTAGGCTTATAACACACTTCTACTCTAATTTTAGTTTTCCTAGTGCTTATGTCACACCAAAGTGATTCAACATTGCACTGCCTGCCCATGTCAACTGGATGCACCACTTGAGATTTAATATACTTCTTAAATAATAGCAAAACTTCTCTCCACTCCTATCCTGCATGTGCACTGTATATCATATATTCAAATCCTGCATAACAAATATACAAGTACCGTTATACATCGTATTTACAGTTTAGCGCTGTCCAAATCCAGTCTTTTTAGGATGTCTGATAGTTTCTCATAGTAAGCAGGCTACTTACATAATAACCAGAAATTGATAGAATGGACACAAACACTCAAACAATTTGTAAACCAGAATGAGTGGAAAACGAAAGCAATTCCCCATCAGGCATATGACAGTTTCTAAAAAGAAGTTTTGTAAACAACACTAATTATTATGCGTGGCTAACTGGAACCCTGGAGAAAGCACCACCTTTCCCATAATGCCACCGGGTGGGAGGATGTATCGAGTGTACACAAGAAATACAGGTAAAGCATATAAATTCAGATTTTATTTCAACTACAAGCATCCCGGCTTAGTATTCAACTGGGACCATAAAAACAGAATGCTAAATGAATCAGCACTGTTAAGGAGGCAAATATACCTGCTTTGACACATTTTACCCCTTATAGCATTATGGCCATACTGTTTGCAGCCATGGACATGGGATACTTGTGCCAGTACCAAGAGCTACAGAAAATTAACAAAAATTTTGGGACAATAAACAGACACTTTCAAAATTTCTCCTTGCCATAAACTGGAATTGCTGCAAGGAAATTTTCCAGTTTGGCTGGCAATTTGGTAGTTTGCTTGTTAATTACAATATTGATTAGTCTTTTTTTTTAGCAGAACATGCCTTTGAAGACAGACACTGTGAATTACAGTTGACTGCAGAGCAGACTGAAGAGCACAAAGAGCTTTTCCAATAAGCCTGTCAGGCACCCAAACATCCACTAATGGATTACTCTTCCCAAGGCATTTTTGGAGTGAAAAGCAATGTTCCAAGGAAACAAATCTTAACTCTGGACGAGGTTAGCAAAAAAATACAGAGCACTACAACAAACAAGCACTGAGGGAACTGTGCTCTTGTGGAAGACACCTGTAATGCATTGAAATACCCTTGCTTCCTATCCTCTATATAATTGAAAAGATGGGCCAAGAATTCAAGATGTGAGCTAGCCATTACTTTATACAAACGGATAATCACTGCCCTATCCTTGGAAAATGGCAAATGAAGTTTAATATTGGCAGATGCAACATACTTCATATGAGAAGAAGTAATCACAGATTAATGTACCAATTGTGCAGTACATTAATCTATCCATTTCATTCTCCACTCAGGGCAGTGGAGAATGAAAAATACCTGAGAGTAATTGTGCAGTTAGATATGAAGTTCTTTGAGCATTGTAAACAGGCTGCCAGGGCAGCTCATGGAGTTTTGTCAATGAATTACACGAATTTTGCTAGCAGGGATAGTGAGGTGACTATCCCTTTGTATAAAGCAATGGTTAGACCACATCTGGAGTACTGCATATAAGGTCTGGAAGCCTCATTTTAGAAAGGATGTGGATCTGATGTAATGGGTGCAGAGAAGAGCAACAAGATATTGGTGAGTGGCCAAAGAGTACTCTTAGGATGTCTGATATTGATATCTAGAATATATCCTGCCTTGCAAAACTGAAGCCATTCCTGGCTTCAGTTTTGCAAATTGCCGCATCTGGAGATAAGGCACTTACGAGGATATCTAACTGAGGTGTTTAAGGCCTAGAATGGATTGAGTAAGCCCAATGCTGATGGAATCTTTCCTCTTGCTCAGCCTATGCATACAAATTCAAACTGAAGGATGGTTGCAGGTTGGATGTGAAGAAATTTGGAACAAACTCATCTGGTGTTGTGTAGGTGGGTAATTTGAACAAATTCAAGGAAGAACTAGCTAAACTACTAGAAGGAATGGACAGGTGAAATGGAAGGTGCTGGTACTTTCTTTTTTTTTTTCCCTTGGCTGATGCTGTATAAACTTGCTTTCTTGCATATTTTCCACTACTACTACTAATAATAATGATAATAATAATCCTAGGTTATTATGTATGACTGAATGTAGTATGACTGAATTCTAGAATATATCCTGCCTATCAAAGGAACACCTCTACAGACAGGAAGTCCAAAAATTTTTTATGGTATGACAAAGGCAGGTGAAAAGCAATTATTATAAAAATTTTAGTAGTTACTTATGAAGCAATAGCTACTTTACTAGCTGCCATTTCATAATTCCCTTGTTCGTTTAAAAACACATAATTAAATTTTTAGCTTTTATCTCATTTTACTTGCTCCTCTTCTAAAAAATGTTAAATTAATAAAAGGCTAAATTATAAGGTCAATTTATTTTCTTAACTTGGAATCAGTCACACAGGATTGATTCAACCCCACACAACTAACAGCATTTATGCTTCATCTACTCCATTCACACAGCTGAAACATCTACTACCTATTGTTGAAAATGGTTTCTTTTAACTGTTCGCAGAAAATTATAGAAATATCTGTTAAAATTATCACAAAATTAGTAAAAATTCGCAATTAAGTCAAACCTAATTATGTGCACATGTTGAATGACACACTACAAAGAGATACTGATTTTGCTTTAGTGCCAAGCACTTTCCTCCAGTTGGCAACACTATTCTTGGTCAGTGCATTCTTTTCAATGCATCAGACAACGTACCATAGAAACAAAGTTCCAGGGCCTGTGCATCTGATAAAGTAAAACCAACAATAAGTTCAGGTATAGTCATCAGCACAAAAATAGTCTTCTCTTTCGATCACTTGGGAGAGGGGATACAATGCAGTGAACAAACCTGTTTAGTTCTTATTCGTGTCAGGTAACAGCTATTCTGATTTCAGTTTTAAACAAGATCTACTCCTCAAAGATACAACTTCTACAAATTTATAACTGACAGAATAGGTTGTTTGTAAGATGCTGTGAATAAATATCTATGTATTCTGTGTGAAACTTTCTAAAGCTTAACATACTACTATTGCAGGCTACAGACAAGAGAAATCACAGTATGTTATTGCTATTCTCTGTAGCCTGCAATAGCAGTATGTTATTGCAAGCTACAGAGAATAGACAGCATAAACGTAAAAAAGCCTCTATTCTTCTGCTGTCTAGTGTTACAGAAAAACATGATTTTCCTTGCAATTAGTAATGGAGGTGGATGTCATCAAGAAGCCATAATTGATTATATCATTCAAATGATATAACAATGATTAATAGTTAGCAACAATGATTAGATTTTGATTACTAATCATTTGATTATGCAATCAGTAGTAAATTAGTGTAAAACATGTAATTTAGTTGATGTTATGTTGTTCCAATTTTCACATATATAATACATAAATGCCCATTGTCTTTAGCACGTCCATCTGTTCAACCATATGTAACTTAACTCCCAATGGACAGAGCTTCGTGAAATTTTACATTTATTTCTTTTAGAAAGATTTGTAGAGCCACCTAAATTTCATTAAAATTGGACATGTAGAAAGCTGGCAATTATTATTTCTTTTTTACATACAAACTGTACGAAAAAAACCAGGTGTGGCTGTGTCGGAGCACAGCCGGAGGGGTTTTACGTGAATATGTCACGACAGCGGATTATGTGTTGAGAAGTGTAAATAAATGAAAACAAGCTTAATAATCGATTACAATTTTATTTATCATATCCAAGTTTCTGGCAAAAGTCAGATCAAAACAAGTGTTATTGAGTGTGTTCGCCGTGGTCTGAATGTAAGTGAGATTAAACTCGCATTGCATAAAGTCCTGGAGTGATCGGTTTGGTGACACATCGACAATGAAGTCACCGGTGATGATGATCGGCATATGCAGGTCTGGCGCGATACTGAGGATTATTTTCTTTATGCTTTTCGACTATTGCAGCAGGGATTGATAGATACGTTCTATTGCTGACGATGAAGCGTTAGAATAAATGTGATTTGATACAATACTGTTATCTTTTGATAGTCTGTGCCTGCTTTGCATGAATTATATGCAAGACTCATAAATGTAGTGTTGTTTGTGAAGACAGATGTGTGTATAATTAAATATAAAACATGCCAGTCATATGGCAAACCAAGTAAGTAGCAAATGGAAAGTAAACCAGTACATAGCAAAAGAAAGAAAAAAGAAATCAATACTGCAAAAGGAAAGTGCTCCTAAAGTAATTTAGAAAAAATACCAATTAATTCAAATTTAGTGGCACAGAGTTTAAATTACATGAAATATCACTAAGCAGAAACAAAAAATATTAATAAAAATATAAATAAATAATTATACAATTGCAATTAAATTAATGGCTAAGTTTAGAAGACAAAACTACAGTTTTACTAAACAAACAAGGTAGTGCAAAGCATTTTAGTTTATAGTAAATCACCAAAGTGAAATAGAATAGTTTTTGTTACATCTCATATTGTGAATGCCTTTATGAGTTGCCTGTTATTGCATTACCTCGAATAAGCAATGCTTCCACAACAGAAAAGACTAATGTTACTTATTCTCGGCAGATACCACCATTTTGAGGCTTATTGTAACATTAATCTTCTCTCCTGGGGAAGCATTGCTTATTCGAGGTAGCACAATCACCAATAGACAACTTGTTATGACAGTGAAGGCATTCACAATATAAGATGTAACAAAAACAATGCCATTTCACCTACTTTGATGATTTACTACAAACTAAAATGATGCTTTGCACTAACTTGTTCACACAGTAAATTTCCTACAGTATGAAGCTTTCAGCCCTAAACCTTTTTAGAACTACAGTTTTATTAAGTATTCTCTAAAATTATAATCTTAGTAATTAATTGATAAGAAGATAGCTATACTATACTTTTTTATTTCTATTAATCAGAAAAAAAATTCTGTGTGTACAAAATGTAATGCATTACACATTTTATCTAACTTGTTTCTTATGTCACTTAATCTGGCCATTAAATGGTTGCAGGGTATCTTAACTGCAATGTTACCAATAATTAACTAAGGTGGTTACTCAACATTAAGAGAACAGAACACAAATACATACTAATAGATACAATGAAATGCAGAAGCAACCATATTTACGATGTGTGATGCCATAAAGTTGAAAGCAGAGCCAGCCCCAAAATCTGCGGGGCCCTGTTCAAGAATTACTTGCATGGCTCTAGGATCTTGTGCAAAACTTATGCAGGGTGTTTTTGTAATAGTGATTGTTTTTTTTAATTTTTCAAATTTTACAGTAACTAAGACATAACTTAATAATTATATATTAACTGAACAAAATTTTTTAAATATGAATAATATTTAATACATTAATCAACAAATTGTTTTGACCATCTGAGCGCAGGGCCCTGTTCAAAAGAAACGGTTGAACGTGCTTGTGGCCAGCACTGATTGGAAGGGAGCAGATGCCCTCATACTACACTGTGAAAATATAAAAACCGTGGAACAATGGTAACAAGGAGTCAATGTAACATGGGTAAAAAACTAGTGTTCTAGTATTATTTTACATTGCTATTTTATTCTTGTTACCATTTATGATTAAATATGATAAAATTGATATTATCATTAGTTGGCTCAAATAGGAGGGAACCTTTTTTTATTCTCAAATCAGGATCTAATTATTTCCACAAAAAGTGTGTATATTCCTTTTTAAAATAATTGACAATCGAAATTTCATATTCATCTGAATCACTCGTGATAAAAACTGCAACTTTTCCAAAACGGTTTTTACTACCTTCTTAGCTTAGAATCCTCGAATGAAGTTCGCAACTCAAAATTTATCTTCTTTTTTTTTTTTTTTTTTTTTAAGATGCATTACTAGGCAATGTTGCTCAACACACGCACCTTCTTTCGCACTGGTACTAATGAGCTATCACATTACGATTACATAACAAAGTACACGAAAAAAGAGAATTTAAATACAATCATTCAACAGAACGTCAAGGTAATATATACATAACACACATACGTAACATAAATTAGTTTTAACCTAAGTTAAATAGGTGTAAGAAGGAAAACGACTGAAGCAAGATTCGTTTCTGTGCCTCACTGAATAGGCATAAAACGCTAATTCTGGCGTTGTCAAAAGAATACATTTTGATTCTCATATGACCTGCAATGCATTTTTCAAATTGACAAAATACTATCGATTAACAAAGGTAAAAATTCGCCAGTGATTAATTTAAGCTGTTATTTCAAAATAGCAATGTTTTGTTTTACTTTCCAACTCTAAGCAGGTGACTATACCGTTGACTGCGCAAGCCCTGCAATTCATATCACTCAATAGCCATGTTTATCGGATATTCATGTTGTGCTGCAACCCCCCCCCCACATCAACTCACGTGACAATCAAGTAAAACATTTTCTGTTCATTCTTGTTTGTTTTCCTCTGTTGAAATAAAATAGCGTACAATGATTAATCTTCACATATTACAAATAATTAACAACAGATTCAAAACTTCCAAAACGAAATCAGAACATTAAGCCTAAAGGAATGGCTATGCCTACCGCCAAAATCACTCGAACAACACTGCAACAATACCTTCAAAATTACAACAGGCATATAAATATCATTTTAGATTAAATTAACTGAGTACCCGTTGCTGTACGTACTCCTAAAGGTTTATATTAAATTATAATGGTAGCATTATTCATCATGTAATAAAAATTTACAATTTTTTCTAAAATTTCGTTCGCTTACCTTTAAACAAGACACGGACACATTCGATATACACTACTGCCATCTACTGCAAACAATAAATAGAAATCTTTTGTTCAGATATTTTAATAGAAATGGATAAAATGCATAATTTCGTAATTTAACTTCTTGCATAGTTGGTCAGTCAGAGGTTCCTTGCCGTACTGATTACAGTACGCCTGTTCAAATATTACCAGATAATTTATTTTATTATTTTTTTTTTTCGTGTACTCCATCTGCAAAAGTATGTATTCTCGGTTGGTTTGCAAGTTGTGTAGGTTGAAAACCAAGACTACTTCAAGGACTGCACGTGAAATCAGATAACTAAAAACCAGATTGTAATGGCCTTAGAAAATTCCTCTCTTGACTGACTGGATTCAAGCATTTTTAATTAATTTTGTTAAAAGTCACAAAAAAGGGGATAAAATCATTTTATTTAACTTGATCGTGTATACAAAAAACATACTGAATCGCATGAATTTTGTTATTTTTGCCTCACAGAACGAGTAGTGAAGGGCACAATCTTTGTTCCATTGTTTCTTTTTAGCGCAATTCAATAAATCTTTAATGCAATCAGGTCCATGTTAGAACTGAGCCACAAAGCAATGGAACTCAAATTCAATCAACAAGTTTAGTTTTTAAATTATGCTGAAAGCAATCCAATTGTAAAACTTCAAAAAGTAACTTTTTAGCTGCTCAACAGTCTTATCAAAGAATCAGGACTCAGTTCTTCAAGTTTCGGTTCAGTTTTACGTTATGTTCTTTTAATGTTTGTTAATCGCCAAAACAACTAAGCCATCCGTATATTGGGCCTCTAAATTGCATGTATTCTGTGGCGGATCCGCCTGTTTGGTAAAACAAGTACCAAATTTCCGAGAAAAAGAACCATGCAGCCCTCGTCTGGGACCGATTAACTCGGCCACGTTGTGGAAAAAATCCATAAAAATTCCTTGCATCACCCTTTTCCATCCGGTGTAAGGAGGACAGTGATTATATTAATTATGCTACACAAGAGGTCTTTGGTGGAGTGATTGATTCAGAGGACTCCGAGTGCAAACAGAAAAGTATGGAAACTGCACACAAAGAATTTTTTCATATAATAAGGCTGAGCATTTAATTTTCGGAAAGGAAAGGACTGCCACTCAGTTTTCGGCAAAATGCTCGGAGATGTCCAAGGATATTACTCTGTGGCTGAGTTGGTCAGTCTCAGGCAAAGCTAGCAAGCTAGTTTTTCCCAGAAAATCGGATTTTTCGTTCATTAAAATAAGCAAACCGATTAGTGAGCCAACACAATTTAGAGAAATAACAGACATGGTGGATCAGGTGATTCTCGTGTAGCCCTCATATGACATTATTTTCTCCGAATAATACCTTCCAAAGTTGCAAGTACTGACATTTCTGAACTGCGAAAAGTTTTGTTAAACGTTATTGTGTTCTTATCCTACTTTTATGATTAAGCATTTTAACAGACGGCTTAAACCAAATATTATTTGTTCTGTTATTTGGTGATTTTTTAATATCAGATAATGGCTCCACCTGATGTTTGTACCATGACCCACAATAGTTTTGATCTTTCCATTAACGCATATGTTTCACCATTTCCAACACAACTTGTACAGCTGGAACACCTAAAACATTCTGGATGGAATTTATAATCCCCATCACTCATAACAGGGTTAGTGATAATTAGTTCGCAGTCATATTAGGGTTACCCGTAATTGATTACATAAACCCGTATTTGTGTCTGTGAATTGCGTGTGTTCTCTGGTCGATTTTCCTCCTTTGCTGAATGAAAAACTCCAGTTTCTGGGAGAAAAAAAAAAAAAAAAATTTGCTCTCTACGACTGAGACTGATTAAGTCACTCACAGAGTTTAAAAAAAGGCCAATTAAAGTTCCTCGCTTCGTCGACGGGATTAGAATCAGGGCCTTTTCCACCCAGTGTGGGGAGAAAAGTGACGATACCACTGTGCTACGCGCGCGCGCATACCAGGTCAGGGAAACTTGACACAACCGTTGTTTTAATAACATTTGATCAGGGTAACAGGATACGACTGTTGTTTTTATAAGGTTTGGTCATAATAAAATAAACTATATTTAGGCCACCCGAATAATTAAATTCATCTGCCGTGCTGTGTATCTCATGTCTGTTAATTGCGTGTGTTCTATGGTCGATTTGTCTGTTTTGCTAGATGAAAAACCCCAGTTTCTGGGGGAGAAATCATGCTATCTACGTCTGAGATCGACTAACACAGCCACCGAATGAAAAAAGCCAATTAAAGTTCCTCGCGTCATCGACGGGATTCGAACCCGGGTCTTTTCCACGCGGTGTAAAATCAAAGGTGGGGAGGACGGTGATGATACCACTGTGCTACTCGCACAGACATAACATTTCATCACTTGATACTACTATTGTTTTTATAACTGTCAAGTTGACTGCGTTGATTTATGGAGTTATTGGATAACAAATTTCTCGTCGCATTAATAAACTTAAACCTTAAATGATTCCTTGAACCCTTTAGCAGTTAATAACATTGAGTATCTAAACCTACATCGGACTTTATGCTTCCGACAAGTAACTTTTCGAATTGAGCATTAAATTATTTTCCCGCTGAATTCTCATTATTCCTTCTGTAACCATGGCATTTTATTTCGTCTATTTTTATGTTATGTCATAATTTTTAAATTATTTTTTCTCCCGCCAATTATGATGTAGCTTGTCACATTAGGGTCACCCAAGACAAACTTATGAACCCTGGTGTATTATGTACAATTTAGGTAATAAATTGTGTACATAAATGGTGTATTATGTACATATTTGTACATAATACACCATTTGCATTTACACCAATGGTACGAGCATAGTACATAAATTTGATGAATTTGAAGTGCTGGTCAAGGCATCAAAGGCGGATATTTTTGGGTTACCAGAGACGTGGTGTCGCAGAGACATAAGCAGGGCAGAATTGGAATTTGGAGAGTACAGTATGTACAGAAAGGATAGGAAGGGAGGAGGAGTTATGCTGTTAGTTACGAAACACATAAAATCAAAGGAAGTGCATCCAATTGACATACACTGTGCTACCACTTTATTAGGTACACCCCTGCTGTGCACACAAATGGTATGTCCCACAACGTTGCAAGTAACATAACCACAGTTGTGGATATAAATGCAGCAGAACATCCTTTCTAGTATCAGTTAAGCGTACAAACCGCCGCAAGAATGGGGAAAAGGAGTGATCTAACGGACTTCAAACGTGGAATGGTAGTAGGTGCAGGCCGTGCTGGACAAAGCATCTCTGAGACGAAGTTCTCCTGAACTTTTCACGCGCAAGTTTCAAGGGTGCATCGAGTATGGTGCAACGAACAAAAAACATCCTCTCAAAGCACGCCTCCTGTGGGCACATCAACACCAGCAATGGACTATCGAGGATTGGAAAACAGTTGCTTGCTCTGACGAGTCGAAATTCGTGATGCATCATGTTGATGGAAGACTCAGAATTTGGCAAAAACAACATGAATCCATGGACTGACGATTACTGACGAATGTCTGACGATTACTGTGCAATGTGGTGGGGGCAGTGTTATGGTGCGGGGGAATGTTTTCTTGGCACATGTTGGGTCCATTGATACCCATCGATTCACGTCTGAATGCCACCTCGTACCTAAACATCTTTGCTGACCAAGTGCATCCATTCATGTTGACAATTGATCCTGCTGGAAATAACCATTTGACTGTGAACTCAGTCAAATAGTTACTTCCAGCAGGATAATGCGGCGGTGCACAAAGCCCGAATGACTATGGAATGGTTCCAGGAACATGACAATGACTTTTCTTTGCTGCAGTGGCCCGCTCAGTCCACGGATCTCAATCCTATTGAACATCTTTGGGATGAGCTGGAAAGGGCTGCTCACTGCAGGCGTACACCTCCGTCGAATCTCAAGCAACTGCGTGACACACTAATGTCTCCATGGTACTCCATTCTCGCGCAACGTTTTCAGCATCTTGTTCAATCCAGGCCTAGACAAATTCAGGCTGTCTTGAAGGCTTCGCCACCATATTGTTTCACTTAGCGAACCTACGTTTTTCGAGTTGGCATTAAGAAGCTTCCTGCTAATTGGCTATAAATTCTAGCTGTTTTGAACAACTTCAAAAAATAATAATAATAAATAAATGAGTAATAATTATAATACATGGATAAATAATAATAGGTGAATAATAATAAATAATTGATAATAAATAAAATAGTAATAATAAACAAAAATAAAATTAAAGAAAATATGTCAAAAATCGAATCCCAAACGGGAAACAGTACTCCCGTAGTTGTGCTATTGCGCCCTTCATGCAGAGCACGGCACACCTCAAGCAACCAGGAACTACTTGAAAACACCTGCCCAAACTCAGCTCTGATTAAACAGCTCAACAAACAACCAGCTAAGTTAGGCACTGATGTTTCCTCGCAACGGGATCCAAATAATAGCAATATTATTATTGATGAGGAGGTCGCGGGTGTGGACACCAATATGAATAACCCCACCCCTCCAGCTGAGCGAAAACGGCTAAAACCCAAAAAAAAGGTCAAGAAATCCACTAAAACCTGTTCTCCTTCAGCTACTCTCTGGGAGAACCTAGAAGAAGAACTGAACTCCATGCAGTCCTCACTAGATAAGGATTGCTCTCACTTGGAGAAAATTATGATCCTCAGGTCCATGATGGAATGCTGCCTTCGCTTTGAAGGAAGTAGAGTAACCAAGCCAGCTGCCCAAAAAGTTACAGGCTGCTGGGGTACCCTCGAGAAAATGTTACATGACCTAATACTACAGAATGAACAACTAATTGCAATCAATGAACAACTGAGGGAAACAAATTATACTTTGACAAAGGCCCTCAGCAGTCCAGCTTGGACCAGCCATAGCACTCAGAACTCTTTCCTCCCAGATCTGACAGCACAATCAAACCGCCAGACACGACCAGCACTTCTCCCTACACCTATCCCAGAATCAACCTATGCTGCTATGGTACAGCGGCCAAAAATTAATGCCCATCCTCCCAATCACACTGACTGCCACCTTATGGACAGTGAACCGAATATCACAGTTAATGATTATCACCAGACCAAGAACCGGGAACCAAGTGAAATGCCACAGCGCCCCCGGTCCTATTCAGATGCGCAGAGGATCCAACCAATGGCAGATAAGCTATTTGCCCCTCCCAACACCAGACAGAATAGAGAACAAAACCTAGTCATCCTTCGTGCGACCCAAGAGGGTTGCTTTACTTCAAGCGAGGCTGTCAAGGAGGTTGTTACTACCAACTTGAAACCTCAAATGAAAACCATAAAAATTAAAAGCCTCAGAAAAATCCGTAATTCTGGAATCATCATTGAGACTGCTTCCAAAAAAGATGCAGAAAACATTATTCAAATCCCACAGATAAATGAACTGGGTCTTAGCGCTGAGATACCCAAACCAAAAGGCCCATCAATTGTAATCTTCGATGTCGAAAAAGGAATTTCCAAAGATGACCTCCTTGAGGAAATATATGACAGGAACCTTGCTGATCATATCACTAGACATGAAATTCAAAGTGAACTTAAAGTCAAGTACTCCACCAAATCCAGATCGGGTACTTGTTGCAACTGGGTAGTCGAACTCTCCCCGAAGATATGGCAAATATTATTCCAACAACAACGAATATTTATTGGCTGGAGCTCTTGCCGGTTCAAGGAGCACATACCTACCATCAAGTGCTTTAAATGTCTCCGATTTGGACACACATCCCATGTCTGTGCCCGACAAGACTTCACCTGTGGCCACTGTGCTGAACGCGGACACACCTACAACAATTGTCCAAACAAACATCGAGCCCCTAACTGCGCCAACTGCAAAGCAGCAAAAATGGATCCCAATCACTCCGTCCGGGATGTCAAATGTCCAATCTATTTAAGGGTATTGAGAACCATCCATAACAAAACCGACTATGGCTGTACACCATAATCGCCATTCCACCAACGTCCTCAAAATTCTCCAACTGAATGCCCAAAGAGCTAGAAATGTTGTCGAACAAATTAGAATGAAAATGGATGAAGAAGAAATTGATATCCTTTGTGTTCAAGAGCCCTACACCCACAAGGGACGGGTACAGGGCTACCCTCGCGCTTATAGGATCATTGAGACAACCACAGATACTCCATGGGCAGCCATCATTATTAGGAATACAACAATTACAGTCACAAAGATCGACTCCTTATGCACCCCCTTTGGTGTTTGTGCACACATTATCTGCCAACAAGGCTCTCTGCACGTAGTCTCGTTGTACTGCCGACCACGAACTGATATCGCAACATATATTGAATATCTCCAGTCAGTCATAACCCTCTTACCTTCCAGCAAAATCCTAGTAACGATGGATGCCAATTGTAGATCTCGCTTGTGGCATAGCCGTGTGGATGGCCACATAGTTTCCCAGAATGGACAGCAATTAGAAGATTTCCTTTCATCTTCCCCATTTGAAGTCCTTAACAAACCACATCACCTTTCTACCTTCAGCAATACCCTGTGAGAAAGCAACATTGACGTTACGCTCGCCACACGGTCCATAGCACAAAAGTTCTCATCATGGATGGTTCATGAGGCCTGGACCACCTCAGACCACAGGGCCATCTCCTTCCATCTATCTAGACAACTTGATAGTACTCCTCCCACCTACCACGATATCATCAGATACTCCACCAAAACAGCTGACTGGAATGCCTTCAAGGACAATATAAAATCAAAGCTACAAATGGATACATCCCAACTAAACCATCTTGATCCACAGGAGCACCTCTCCCTCCTAACAAGCACACTCCAACAAGCATGTGAGAGAACTATGAAAAAACGTCAGAAGCACCTAAAGGCTGTCCCTTGGTGGTGCAAGGAACTAGAAAACCTAAGGCGGCAAGTCCACACTGCCCGAAAAGCCTTCCAGAGAGCGAGGCACTCCTGGCCTCCTGCTGAGGTCCAGGCTCTACGGGAAGCATATAGAAGATATCGTAACGACTACACAAGCCTCATTCGGCAGAAAAAGAAAGTGTCTTGGCAGAACCTTGTGACAACCACTGGTAACGCAGATCCTTGGGGGGTCGTTTATCGCATTGTTATGAACAAGCTGCCCAGGGGAGAGATGTTAAATGCAACCCTGACTCCTGATGGCAATCCAACACACACATCGGCTGAATCCATGAATAATATTCTGAATGCCCTACTTCAGACAGATGAGAGTCCCCTCAATGATGAACAAAAGCAAATTAAACAAGACAACCAGGCCTTCTCCAACAATAAAATAGAACCTCCTTTCACCTCTGAGGAAATGAACAAAGCACTTGACAAAACAAAAATGAATAAATGCCCTGGTCATGATAATATTGAGGTTGAGGTCATCAAGAAAGCAGCAACACATCTCCCAAACCACCTATTAGCACTATTCAACAAATGCCTTGCGAAAGGAATTTTCCCTGATTCTTGGAAACAGGCAGTGCTTCGACTCATCCTAAAAGGTCCAGATAAAGATCCTACTCTACCCAAATCTTACCGCCCCATTGCTCTTCTCCCGGTCTTGGGAAAGGTAATGGAGCGGCTGCTTCAATCCAGATTATCCACCTACTACCAGACAGCCAACTTAGACTCTCCAAAGCAGTATGGCTTTAAGCCAGGATGCTCCACTGAAGATGCTATGAACAATCTGCTCAACACAGCAAACTCAACCACAGAAAAATATCTACTGGCTATTTCCATTGACTTTGCTGGTGCCTTCGATTCCATCTGGTGGCCCAGCATTGTCAGGAGATTACGTCAAATCAATATTCCACTCAACCTCTACCGCTGTCTCCAGAACTACCTCTTCAACCGCTCAGTCACTGTTCAAACAAATTTTCAGAAAACCTCCCGACCAGTTGTTAGAGGGTGTCCACAGGGCTCGGTTCTTGGGCCCTACTTCTGGAACTTGATACTAGATGAATTTCTTCTTATGGATTTGGGTCCTGTGGACTGCATGGCCTATGCAGATGACCTCATCCTCCTTATCCAAGCTGATTCTAGAACTCAGCTTGAGCAAATTGCCTCCCCTGCCTTAACGATCCTCCAAAATTGGGCAAACAACCACAAGTTAGTCATCTCTGGGGAAAAAACGAAGACAATCCTCCTCAAAGGATCCTTGGACATAAGAAGACCACCCCAAATTAAAATCTCTGGGCAGACATTGCAACTCAAAACAGAACTAAAATATCTAGGAGTAACCTTTGACTCCCGATTAACATTCTTACCTCATCTTAATTACCTCTCCAATAAAATACGTCGTTATACTGCCATGATCGTAAGAATTAGCAGAGCAGACTGGGGTTTGAAGAGGAGGACTCTCATGCTACTTTATAAAACCATCTTCTTACCAGCTGTGTGCTATGGTGCAGCCATATGGTTCCCTCGTGCCATCATTGCACGTAATAAAGCAAAGCTACATACAATTCAACGCAATATCCTACTCACTGTGACTAGAGCATGCCGCACAGTCAGTAATCCTGCCCTGCAGGTCTTAGCAGGCACTCTTCCTCTGGACCTGGAGGTTATTCGTCGCGGCCTTGCATACCGCATAAAGAGAGGAATTGCCACCACCATTCTGGATATAACACTCGATCTAGCTAATGATCCAAAAAACGAAATGAAACAGATTTACACTAAGCTCTTCCAGCATTGGCAAAGATCTTGGGAGCAAACAACCAAAGGTGAAACAACTAAAAGATTTCTTCCACAAGTTATGATAACTGCACCAAAACCTCCTCCGTGGTACTCACCAGGCCTTCACGTCTCGTTCTTCCTCACTGGTCATGGATCGTTTCGGGCCAAGCTGCATGCCCTGGGTCTCACCGATTCTCCTCTCTGCACATGCGGTGACAATGAAGACTGGATTCACCTCATGTATAATTGCCCTCTTTATGATTTACCCAGAAGTCTCCTAATTACCAAAACTGGAAATATACCCAGTGGGCAGGAACACCTCTACATAATTGACGAAACCAACTACAAAGCCTTCACTACTTTTGCCCAGACTGTATTTGAAATGCGTCAAATTCACCTACAGCAAACTGTTCAACGCACCCCCATCTTATAATGAACCCAAAACTCAATTCACAGAACATATCCTGAATGGAATCAAAGAAAACACAAACAGAATATTGATCTTTGTCATGACCTAACTCTCGACGTTCACAAAGGAAGCTATCTGACAAACCCACGAACCCAAAAAGGACTTTTCTACAATAGCCACAAGAACTCCAAGCAATCCTTGAGTTTCATGAATCCATGTGCCTCCTCTCATCCCCTAAGAGAAGATTATCCAAGTCCCAGTGTGGGACACTGCCCATTGCCTACAAGTCACCCTTGGATGAAGAAGATTAAATTGTTGACCCTGGGCCCCTTGCCCATTGTGGGACCCACTCACTTGCTGGCACCTCTTCTCTTCAAGGTGTATGACAATATCTGATTTTCCTACTTGTGCAGGAACTCATATAAATACTCCTCTGGGAGTGGGGCTGGCATTTGACTTTCAAATGCAGGATCATGCTATTAGGCAATCTGACTTTGTGGGTCACTTGACCTCACAACCTTTTCTCTTCTTCCTGAGGTAGGGTGGGCTCCCCCCTGGGGGGAGCCCACCCTACCTCACCCTCTCTCTTCTGCTTACCTTCTTTCTTCTCCTCAATCTCTCACCCCTTCTCCTATTTCAAAAAAAAAAAAAAAAAAAAAAATTTTTTTTTTTTTTATTTATTTTTTTATTTTTATTTATTTTATTTTATTTATTTATTTTATTTTTTTTATTTATTTTATTTTTTTTATTTATTTTTTTTTTTATTATTATTATTATTTTTTTTTTTATTAATTTTTTTTTTTTTTTATTATTATTATTTTTATTTTTTTTATATTATTTATTATTTTTATTTTTATTTTATTTTATTATTATTCTTTTTTATTTTATTTTATTATTATTATTTTTTTTTCTCGGCCCTCCCTGGGAAGCTCAGGCTAACCCCAGGGTCGGCCAGCCAGAGTTCTCTTTCCACATACCTGGTCCGGCTCCCAGTGCCAGTGACGGTAACTAGCAGTCTGTGGTGTTCCACAGACCCTAGGCTAAGCGGCCAGATGAACAACATAACCCGCACTAAGCAAACATGAACATACACTAACATATGATATCTGGCCTTGACAGTACTGTACTGTCTTACTTCACAAGAGATTCAAATGCGGAGTTGTGCGAAAGCACCGGTGCCGCTTGTCAAAAAACACTATGTCACTATGTCACACTATGTCTTGAAGGCTAAAGGAGTCTCAACAAGCTACTAGGTAGGTGTACCTAATAAATTGAAGTATGGTGTAGATGGAGTGTGCAATGTTCAGTCCGTTTGGTGTGACGTAAGCATTGGGAAAGCAACAATGAGTGCAGGTGTGTGTTATGTATAGGCCTAATTAATCGGAGTACAGCGAACAATTGTACATAGAAATAGAGAGGGCTATTAAATCAGAATGTCTCATAATGGGGGATTTTAACTTCCCAGATATTGACTGGAACTTGCGGATTGGTCACTCGCACACTAGAAACACTTTTGTGGATTTATTGAATGATTGTTTTCTGCAGCAGCATGTTCGAGAGGCAGCCAGGGAGAGTAAAACTCTTCATCTGGTTATCAGCGGTGATTATTCGTGCATTACGAATTTGCAGATAAAGGAACCACTGGGTGGCAGCGATCAGAGCGTACTGATGTTGGATTTACTTAGAGCGGTTACTACCATCAGGGGTAAAGAGAAGGGATTTTATTTCCGTAAAGGTGATTACAGTGGTCTCAGACAGTTTTTAAATTCTATACAGTGGGACCAACTAATGTTGCCAACAGCAAAATCTAAATGGGAAGCAGTCAAGGAATTAATCGTGGAAGCTACTGGCTTTTCATACCAATTACGAAATGCTATTCAAAGTTTAGGCCTAAACGGATGGTAAATGAACTGACGAAACCAGTTGCAGAGAAAAAAAAATGCTTGGAATGCATATAAATTTTCAGGCGACACAGAAGCCTATAGTAGATATAAGCTAGTCTGTAATCAAGTCATAAAAGAAGTTAGCTAAGTGAAGGCAGATTACGAGAAATCTTTGGCAAAGGGTGCAAAAAAAAACACGGCAAGGACTTCTGTCAACATGGATGGATCCACTTGGTCAGCAACGTGCTCTCTTGTTCTTCATATGTAAATTCTAGAAAGAGGGGATGAATCAGTTTGGTCCACTTGATATTGGCGGTTCGATTGTTGATGAACCTGTCGCATAGCTGATAAACTGAATGAGTATTTTGCATCTAAATATTCGCACATGAGGCAGTCTGTGGGGAAATAGTGGCCAGAATCTTATCGAACTCTAGCAGCGAGATAAATGATTTTGTAATAACTGGGAGCAAAGGGGAGGAGATATGGTTGAAGTTAAACATAAGAAAGGCAACTGGGTGGGACTGTATCTCTTCAATAATATTAATGGAGGATGTAAAGGAAGTAAGCAAACCATTAGCCATACTTATGAGAGCATATTTGGACTAAGGGGAAGTATCCACGGAATGGCGATATGCAAATGTATCCCCAATTCACAAAGGGTGACAGGAGTAATTACAGACCTGTTAGTTTAACTTCTGTTGTGGGTAAAATAATGGAGTCACTGGTCAAAAAAGCATTGCAGGATCATCTAGACAAGACTGTAGTAGTAATTTAGACACAGCATGGGTTTGTTAAGGGGAGGTGTTGTTTGACCAGTTTGATTGGATACTATGATGTGGTCACAAAGGAAATGAATGAAAAAAATAATTTTCATATCATATACTTGGATTTCAGGAAACTTGATGATACTGTTGCTCATAGGAGCCGTGACGTAGTCCAGTGGTCAGGAGCGAGAGTGCATAGCACGCGTTCCTTGAGTGATAGGACCGGGGTTCAAGCCCGTGACTACTAAATACGATAAATATTTGTATTGACGATTTATTGTAAACTCTAATGACTTGGTGGTCGTGCAGGAGTATAAACACAAAAAATAAATAAAATTTATAAAAAAAAATTACTTACAAATTGGAGTATAGTTTTAAGGGCAAGCTGCTATAATGGATATAAGTATGGTTCAGTGGGAGAAAACAGAGAGTGGTAATCAATGGACACTGCTCTTCGTGGACTAATGTTATTAATGGAGTCCCTCGGGGTTCGGTGTTGGGCTCAGTTGTATTTTGTATATTTGTCAATTAATGAAGGTATATCAGGCTAAATATCAAGGTTGCAGATGATACTAATGCTGGGAAGGTTGTTAATGACAGTATGCTACAGCAACAGGATCTAGAAAAGTTGTGCAGGTTTGCTGAGAAGTGGCAACTGAAGTTTAGCATTGACAAATGCAAAGTTATTTTGATATATGATACAGTATCAAAATAATTTTGATATCATACATTTGGATTTCAGGAAAGCTTTTGACACTGTTGCGCATGGAAAAGTATTGTACAAATTGGAGCAGAATGGTATTAAGTTGCTACAATGGATAAAAGGATGGCTGAGTGGGAGAAGACAGAGGGTGGTAATTAATGGGTGCTGCTCTTCGTGGACTAATGTTATTAGTGGAGTCCCACAGGGTTCGGTGTTCAGTCCTCTGTTGTTTTGTATATTTATCAATGATATTGATGAAGGTATATCAGGCTTAGTGTCGAAGTTTGCAGATGATACAAAGGTTGGCAGGGGTGTTAATGACAGAAATGGCAGTGTGCTACTGCAAACAACAGGATCTAAATAATTTGGGCAGATGGGCTAAGAAGTGGCAACTGATGTTTAACTTTGACAAATGCAAAGTACTGCATATGGGTAGAAGTAACCCCATAGAAACGTACCAACTGTGTGGTACTACACTTAAGGTGGTAGAAAATGAAAAAGACCTGGGAGTAACTGTGCAGTCAGATATGAAGTTTTCTGAGCAATGCAGACAGGCTGCCAGGGCAGGTCATGGGGTTTTGTCAATGATATACAGGAATTTTGCTAGCAGGAAAAAGGAGGTGATTGTCCCTCTGTATAAAAGGTAATGGTCAGGTCTGGAGGCCTCATTTTAGGAAGGATCTAAATTTGCTTGCGTGTACAGAGAAGGGCAACAAGATTGGTGAGGGGAATGAAGGGATTCTCTTACGATCATAGTATCCACTGCAAATTGCAGTGGCTGAAGACTAGGCACCTGCGTGGTGATCTGATTGAGGTGTATAAGACCTTGAATGGGTTGAGTACGCTGGATTCTGATGGGATCCTTCCACTTATTCAGATTACGAACTTAAGGGGGCATAAATTCAAATTAAGAAAAGACAAATGTAGAATAGATGTGGGGAAATTTGCCTTTAGCCAGTGGGTGGTTAATTGCTGGAACAAACTTCCATCTGTCGTTGTGGAAGTTGATAGGTTAAATAAATTTAAGGAGGAACTGGACAGGCATTTGGAGGGAATTGTGTGACTTTTTTTTTCTTTTGGCTGATGCTGCATAACCTCATACACTTGCATTCTTGCATCACATGCCCCTACTACTACTAGTACTGCATATGGATAGAAGTAAACCCAGAGAAACATGCCACTGTGTGGTACTACACTTAGGGTGGTTGAAAATGAAAAAGATTTGGGAGTAATTGTGCAGTCAGATATGAAGTTTTCTGAGCAGTGGAGACAAGCTTCCCGAGCAGGTCATGGGGTGTTGTGAACTATATAGAGGAATTTTGCTAGTAGGGAAAAGGAAATGATTCTCTATTTGTATAAAGCAATGATCGGGCCATGCCTTGAGTACTGCGTACAAGTCCGGCGGTCTCATTTTAGGAATGATGTAAAGTTGCTAGGACGAATACAGAGACGTGCTACAAGATTCGTGAGGAGAACGCAGGTGTTTGTTACTAAGAAAGGCATAAGTTCTGCTAATTGCAGCATCTGGAGACTAGGCACCTGTGATGTGATCTGGCTGAGGTGTTAAGGCCTTGAACCGGTTGAGCAGGTAAAATTCCGATGGGATTCTTCCTCTTGCTCAAATTATGAACCTGAGTAAGCATAAATTGAAATTGAAGAGACAGTTATTAGTATTATTAGCAATTGTGCAAGGAAGCCTTTGTGCTAAGCCCGTATTCACTAGATGTGAAAATGGGCTTGGCACATCCAGCCCATAATGGCCCCTTTTTGTAGAATAGATGTGCAGAAATTTACCTTTAGCCAGCAGATGATTAATTTCTGGAACAAACTTCTATCTGTCTTTGTGGAAGTTGATAGCTAAAATAAATTCAAGGAGGAACTGGACAAACTTTTAGAGGGAATAAATGTGTGAAATCGTTTTTTTTTTTTTTTGTTGGCTGATGATACATAAGCCTGCATTCTTGCATCACATGCCTCTACTACTACTACTACTAATTGTGAGCATTTTCTGGTCGACCAGTCTGTTTTGCTGGATGAAACGCCAGAATTTCCGAGCGAGGGGACACTATGCAATTTTCGCCTGAGACTGACTAACTCAGCCACAGAGAGAGAGAAAAAAAGTCCACAAAATTTTCTGTGCACTGACGAGATTCGAACTCTGACTTTTCCATCTGGTGTGGAAAACTATGATGTAAAGCTGAACTCAAGAGCTTTTTATTTATTTTTTTATTTGTGCTTCACATGTAATATTATTAACTTAGAATGAACACTTTGGCATACTGCATTATATGGGGTATATCAATGCGCCTGACGTCATGCTTGCAAATCTAGTTTTAGCGTATCATGTCACTTATACATAATGATTGAGAAAACACACTTTTCTCCCTCTTGGGGCTGGATTATTCAAGCAAATGAAATGTAGTTTTTTTAATAGATTTTCATTTTGAACTACGTAAAGAATTTTACGTCAGTTTAGGGTTAGGCAACTAATTCGAGACTAATTCAAATGAAAAACGGTGTGTCCATTTTACGGACACAGAAACCGTTTTACGCATGAATTCGTTAGTCTTGGGTGTTTATTCCCTACTTGCCGCTTTTTAATAGGGCAAGTGGGGGATAAACACACTAACATTAACCATAGCGGGCTACCATGTCAATCACTACTGCTCGCAACGATCAGTCGGAAGGGGTATCAGATTGTAAGGACTTCCGTTTTTATTTAATTTTAATTTTACTTTTATTAGCACAATACAACGTTTTTTGTTTTTCTTTATTTGATAATTTTACGTTACCAAGCATAATACAATGATTTTAAATCCAAACTGTGATTCGCTCCGAAGTGTATTCTTAATCTATGTATAAGTGACACGATACGCTAAACCTAGATTTGGAAGAATGACGTCAAGCGCATTGATATACCCCGTGTAATGCAAGTATGCCAAAATGGCTTATCGTATCGCATTACCAAATTCTCGTTACCTGTTGTTGTGCATAATTTTTGAATATACAAGCTCAACTAATTGTAGTTTTACGTTATTATAATGATTTTACTTGCTTTCCCTAACTGCTCTCTTATGTATATATATAAATTTCTGTTTTTACCTGCATTGCTTTTGTTTGTCCTCCTTTCCTTTTTTGTAGTAGTTATTGGGAAAATCTTTTCGTTGTTTTCAGTCTTGTTGATATTCTGAGGAAGGTCATTGCCAGTTATCCACAAGCAATGACAAGGTTTCTGCATTTTTAACTTTGTGAAGTCAATGAAAAATAAACTGAAATTGGCTGATGCAATCAAACCAGAGCTAGAATTGGATCTAGAACAGACATTCGATCAATACGTTTACTTTTCAAATTATGATGAAAGAATACGATTCAAAAAAATAAAAATAAATAAAATAAACGTTTTAAAAATGGTACTGCCGATTGACAGGATCAAATACATTCCTCAACAGTTTGCAAGTTTTGGATATTGAGCATAAAAGGGCACTTTTTCCACTTGCAAAAATAACAATTTATTCGCCTATAAAAGTGGATTTTTTTTTACAAATTTCCTTACCTTGTACAAATGTTTTTCAACCCATATTGCGTAACAGAATACTTTCGAATGGGTAAGAAGTTTCGGAACACAATGCTCTGAATAAAATCCCATATGCTGGCAGAACCCTAAAGCTATATACAATTGATTTCGTTTTCATTCATTTTCAGTAAAACATACCCACTGCTGAGACAATTCACAGAACACTTCGGCAAAGCTGCTCGCGGAACACTTTGTTAAAAACAGTAGCACGAAGATCATAAATAAATTAATATGGCAACGTTTATGAATTCTATTTTGGAAATCTTCAGATTGAGAAAATAGGTGGTCACTATTCGAAGGTCCCTTGCAACCTATTTTTTACTTCTATTTAAAAATTTTTATTATCTTATTTATTTTATCTTAACTTATTTTATTTTAATTTTATTTATTTACTATTTTTATTATTATTATTTTTTTCTCCGTGCCGGTACCCTTGGTTTGGGTAACTGTGTGTACAGGATTTCGCTGGTACCCACTGGTGTTGCACTGCCTCTGGTGGGTGCGGGACTTCGCCCTCTCCAGGGCAACCAAAGTTAGTAATGGCCTATCTCCACTTGGCCAGGGACACATCTAGTTGTGGTCCACCTCCTCGTGGTGTAGACTAACATCGGGCACGCTTTCCCGGTATTTGCCTTTCTGGTGGCAAAGAGGCCAGAAACAACAGAACACATACTCTATGCACATGCAGATTTCTGGCCGTTCTGCACAGTTTTCTAGCATCACAGAGTACCATGGCGGAGTTGAACTAACGTTCCTGGAGCCGCCGTACAGAAGATACCATACATGTCTACATCACAGCAGCTTTTGTAATTTGCAATCTCAGGCTATTGGTGTAGTCGGTTGTAGTCACAGATTAGTACTTTAACTGATCTGTGCGTTGAAGGCAGGCTGTTAACGGATTGTGAAAGCATATATTAAATAATATTTCTCTGCGCATACACATCTCCATGCATACGATGTCATCAGATCAGGGCCCATTCGGGTTGGATTCTTGATTATCAATCAGTACCTAGTGAATACTTTGCTACACATATTTTTTTGTGTGAAAACTAGTTTCAAAAACCAAAATGCAAGTGGAAACACCACACTCATCTAATGTCCCAAGCCGTAACTGACATAAACATATATAAAACAAATTCAAGTGGAAAAGGTTATACTTAATCACCATATTTTCGGACGATAAGACGCATCCAAGTTTTAGAAGGTAAATCCTGGGAAAAAATATTTTATTGCATATGTCGAAACAGATTCAGAAGTGCCTACTAAAAAAAAAAAAATCTCAGTGTAAAACAAAGCTTTTATTTTTGATGGGGATTTCAAGAAGGACAATGTCTGCTCACATACCGTTCTCATATTTCAAGTGCCACGTGATGGGCATATTTCTTGGGCTACATGTTCAATCGACCAATCAGACTTCTCAGATTGACCCCTGTCTCTCAGGCCCTTTCTGTGTTGCTCAACACCCAGCACAATACATGTTGTTGTGAGAGTTTCTGGTGCAAGGGCTACGTAGGCCATATTGCGCCTATCAAAGTAAGTGAGGGTACATGTGATAACTGCTCTGGCAGCAATTAGAATCGATCATACATTTTAATTCGTTTCAAGTAAGTGAAAAATTGAGAGTTCTGCGTGATTGCCAGTGATGCTGCTGAGTGACATAGGGTTTGAGATGGAGCTGAAAATAGACTGTTGGGCAGTGTTCAACAAGCTATATTCAATCAGTATGTGCTTTTCTGATAATGGTCGCAAACAGTGCATGCAATACATGAGAATATTGGGAAAGGCGGTACCTGAGTGCAAATTGAACTATACTGTGTAATTCTGTGTTTTCACAAAGACAGAGTACAAGTGTAAGAAGTATGATTGCCAGATGACAACTCAAATTCCTACTGCAATGTTTAGCGGGTTGCAGGACCGGTGCTATCATTAGGCCAACTAGGCAGCCGCGTAAGGCGCAGTACTGACCTCAGCCTACACTTTCCTTGGAGTCTGAGGGCGCTGACTTCATGAACTGCCTAGGGCGCCAGTCGCTGGCGGCTAATCTAGCGTCGCCCCTGGCTGTCGTATTGATATTCACTGGAGACAATACTTCAGGTGCATTGCGTTTGCATAACCGAATATTGAATAACTAATACACAAATTTTAACATTTCTATTCTACAATAACATCTGTCACTCCGCTTCATTCACTGTAAGTGGAACAAAGGCTAACTTCCTCATTGGCTAGGGACAGATATCAGACACAAGCTATCCGGGTGTTAGCTACTCCCCTGGTAGTTGTGACCTGATACAACATAAGCAAGACAAAAATCACACACACACACACGCGCGCGCGCGCGCGACTACATTCAGGCCCTTTTAAAATATTTTTGTATTCATCACAGAGATATAAGGTGGAGTCAGACATGTCTAGAAGCCACCCAAAAACAGTTAATACATGCCACTCCACTTACCACGCATGTAGCACAGTGTTTATAATCTCTGTTGTCCCCATGCCAGGTGAACAAGGCTCTGGTGTGAATCCTGACAATGACATTAGGAACTTTAATTGCCTTTTTTTTTTTTTTTTTCACACAATGTAGCTGAGTTATTCGGTTGCAGGCGCGAATAGCAAGATTTTCCTTCTCCCAAGGGAAAGTCGGTTTTCGTCCAGCAAAATTGGCAAGTCGACCGCAGAACACACGTAATTTATATACATTATTACACATGGGCAGATGACTTAGTTCTCTGATGGTTCTAATATGAGCCTTCTTTTTTTTTTTTTGTCAGTCCACTTAACAGCAGTTTTGTGGGAACCACTGGGACCGCATTACAAACTGTTTCGGAAAATTTCAATGACTAGCGACGTAGAAGCATTCCAGCTGTTAAAATTTTGAATTCGAGAAATGAATGGGACCTTAAGGTTGGCTAGTAACCTGGTAAATTTTTCAAATTCTGGTTCCATGGTTTGTTCTTATAAACGACTCTATGACTTGACCTGATCAAAAAGTCCAAAATCGTCCCTGTGACAAATTTCTACACTTGTATTTGCCATTTATCTTCTTTCGTCTTACATTTATGTCCCCTTGTGTATATCGTCGAGGAAAGCATAAAGATGGCATCATTTAGTATACTCACCGCATTAGGCCATGCCCAAGATGCCTAGAGTCCAGAAGCAATGTAAGAAACAATTCAATCTCTGTTTATGCCTCTGTATTACATAGCATGTCCTACTCAACTAGTTTGCTGAACAACTGGACATTGCCAGGGTTGCATCAGCACACATTCTTGAATGCCACCTTCTACTCAAGTGCATACCATGCCTATAAAAAGTGTTGTTCTTTTAGTAACGATGAGCAAAATTATAACGCCAAGATCTTTAGTCTTTCTGTGGTCAATTAAACTGACAAAGCTCTAGTCATGAGCTCTCTGTGTCCCAACATGCTTGCCAAAATTTCACTTTCAAATTCAGCCATTACTCGCGACTTTTCTTTTTTTTATCACCTCACACCTAATATGAGTAATATGAGCCCTTTTGGGTAGCACAGTTAGTATAATCACCATGCTGCCCTCACTGGGAGAAAATACTCTGCATCGAATCCCGCCAATGACACAAGGAATTTTCATAGGCCTTTCTGACATGGCTGAGTTAGTCGGTTCCAGGCGAGGGCAGCGTTGACTGTTTCTCCATGCTCGAGTTTTTGTCCAACAAACAGGCAAGTCAACCACAGAGCACACAACTTTCGGATCTAATATATACGGCACAATATGGTCTAAGTCGCTGATGTACTTAAAATGCTATTTCCTAATATATAAAGCCTCAAATTGTCTGGAGTTCAAAAGACAGAGTATACAAGGACATTATCATATTTAGCAGTCACTGGATTGAAACTCATTTATTCAAAAGGCATGTGCTTCTCTACCATGCTTGCCCACTCAGCTACACCAAAGAACAATATTATCTTTTGTTCTTAAGAGAAGATGACTATTCTACAATATCTCCATTTTCTGCTGGGAGCCACCATCATTATTACATGCAATGTTCTTCATTTTCAAAAATAAATACCCCTTGCGGGACAACGGTTTTCTGCTCACAGCAATTTCACTATGCAGCACATGAAGGTAGGTTCTGGATTTGGGTTGAATAGCTAGGTATGAAGCATGAGTGCCAATCATAAATTAAATTCCTTTTATAAATTTTAGTTCCTTTTTTAATTTTATATAAAGTCATTGCCTTTTTGTTAATTAGAGGGCAACAGCTATTTTCTTGAAGCAGTCAAATTGTAATTTTTTCAGCATTAGACAATCAATACAACTGAATGCACTTCATCTTCCAATTTCGTCATGGGCAACCACTGATCTTTCATCCACATCAGCTACAATCTGACAATCTTTCACTCTCGCCTTCAAACCTTGGTTCTCAATAAATATTTATATCGCTCTAGCTTCCAAAATATCATACATTTCAAGTATTGAATTCATTGCAGCTCTCTTCCTTTATTTGCGCCACAACAGGAAACATCACAACTATATTCAAGCAATTGAATATCTTCAAATCCTGCAAGTTTTCCTTACAATTCCTGATCCATCTTAATTCTAGTGATTTAAACACATTTTGCATCTCATCCAGTTTCTGTTCCTCAGAAACTTCTGACTTGGAAGTATTTATAATTCCTTCCATTCTCTCTAAATGGACAGAAAGAGCTTAATTTCTGGGAAAGAATCATCTGAATCACTACTTGATTCATTCATTTTATCATCACCCCCTATTTCATTCACTTTTAACTTATTATCCTTTTACCTAATTTGCCGGGGTCACAACAGGAAAGAACACAAACCACACTTCCTGTAAATTAAGTTCCACAAAAATATTTTTCCACTGGTAGGGCCCACGAACAAACCAGTATTCACTAATTTCATCATATCAAGAGACTATCTGACTGAAGCCACAAAGAAACTACGGCAAAATTCATGTGTTAAAGACATTTGTATGGTCGGATGGGTTTCTGCTCTTCATTCTGCAACTATGCAATCTACATTGTTGATATTCTAGTGCATATTTTTAATCAAAACTTAACCATCGTAGGTCCCCCAGAAATCTGAAACACGTACTTTTTGCTCCCGGTATTAAAATATAAGCATCCAAAAGGACTGGACTACAGGCCCATCGCCATCAGCTGTGGATTCCTGAAAATCTTTGTGGCCATTCACCCTGTGCTAACAGAACACTGTTTCAACCACACACCTCCACACAGTAATCAAAGGCAGGTCTACTAGTACCAACCTGCTTGACACAGAAGAATACAAAGAACCCTTGTCGGCCGAGTGCAACTTGATGTCGTCTTCTTCGATGTGAAAGCAGCACAAGACCGCATCAATATTTATGCATTAATACATATCTTGGAGAGTTATTTCAACATTACTGGTAATGCCTACGAATTTTAGAAGCAATTCTAAAACCTAGATGGCTTCTAGTTACTCATCAAAACTTTCATTGTAGATGCCTGGTCACCAGAGGGATACCGTTATTGTTATTGTTATTTGGTTTTTAGGAGCATTAGCAACTAAGGCCATATTGCTCCGGGGATATGCGGTGGTCATTCCCTAACCTTTCCGCATCCTCCGTATTTGGTGGTGACGGGCTCAAACCCCGGTCTAATCAAGAAGCATGTGCTATGCACTGCTGCTCCTTCCCACCTGGCTACGGAGGCGCGCCAGGGATACCGTAGGGAGAGGCCCTATCCCAATTACTATTCACTGCAGCTCTTGAACCTTTTCTTGCATCACAATAGGACTTTTTGTCTGATGCGGATGACATTAAACTGTACATAACATCATCTAATCACGATCAAGCAGCTACCATCAATCAACTGACCAATAAAAAAACACAACTAGAAAAGTATCTAAATTCAATCAGTTTAGAACTTAATCATGCCAAATCAGCTCAAATGACTTTTACAAACAAAATGTTAAGGAATAACACGGAAATCTATATCACACAGGGGAACCTGTAGGAAAAGTTATACGTAAGGACTTAGGCTTAACATGAGATGAGGGCATCAGATTTCAGCATCTAAGCATCACCAAAAACAGAAACCTATGCAGCAATGTGGCTGCTGTCAACAGCTTACAGTAATACATGATCCTCAGGTTATTATGATTTTAGCATTGGTTGAGGAATATGATGCAAGAAAGCAAGCTTATACAGCATCAGCCAAAAAAAACAACCCTTCCCATTTCACCCATCTGGTCACTCCAAATGTTTGTCTAGTTCATCAGCCTCAAGTTTATTTACAGTTTATTTAAGCTATCAACTTACAAAACAACATATGGAAGTCTGTTTAAGCAATCAACTACCCGCTGGCTAAATGCAAACTTCCGCACATCTGTTCTACAACTGTCTTTCAATTTGAATCTATGCCCCCTCAGGTTCTTATTCTGAGCAAGCAGAATTGTCCCATCAGCATTGGGCCCGCCCAAACCATTCAATGCCTTATACACCTCAATCAGATCGCCTCGCAGGTACTTAATCTCCAGATGCTGCAATTTGCAGAACTTAAGCTTTCTTTGTAAGCACACCCCTTTGTTCCTCTCACCAGTCTTGTTGCCTTTCCTTGTACTCATGCTAGCAACTCTACATCCTTCCTAAAATGAGGCCTCCAGACCTGTATGCAGTACCTCAAAGTGTGGCCTGACAATTGCCTTATACAAAGGGATAATCACGTCCTTGTCTCTGCTAGCAAAATTCCTATATATCATTGACAAAACTCCATGGCCTGCTCTGACAGCCCATCTGCACTGCTCAGAGAACTTCATATCTGACTGCACAATTACCCGCACGTCTTTTTCATTCTCCACCTCGCTGAGTGTAGTACTACACAGTTGGTACGTTTCTCTTTGGATTACTGCTACCCATATGCAGTACTTTGCATTTGTCAAGGTTAAACTTAAGTTGCCACTTCTCAGCCCATCTGCCTAACTTTTCTCGATCCTGTTACAGTAACATATTGTCTTTACTGTCATTAACAATGCTACTAACCTTTGTATCATCTGCAAACTTGGACATTAAGCCTGATATACCTTCATCGATATCATTGATGAATACACAAAACAACAATGGACCCAGCACTGAACCCTGGGGGACTCCACTAATAACATTAGTTCACGTAGAGCAGTGTCCATTTATTACCACCTTCTGCAGTCTCCCACTCAACCATCCCTTTATCCATTGCAGCAACTTGCCCTTAATGCCATACCACTCCAATTTGTACAGCAGTCTTCCATGTGCAACTGTATCAAAAGCTTTCCCGAAATCCAAGTATATGATATCAAAATTATTTTTTGCATCCAGTTCCTTTGTGACTACATTGTAGTATCCAATCAAATTGGTCAGACAAAGCTTCCCCTTAACAAACCCATGCTATGTCTGAAGTATTACGCTGACAGTGGTAGAGAATGAAAAGGACCTGGGGGTAATTGTGCAGGCAGATATAAAGTTCTCTGAGCAGTGCAGACGAGCTGCAAGAGTAGCTCATGGTGTCTTGTCAATGATATACAGGAATTTTTCTAGAAGGGACAGGGATGTGATTATTCCCTTGCATAAGGCATTGGTCAGGCCACACCTTGAGTACTGTATACAGGTCTGGAGGCCTCATTTCAAGAAGGATGTAGAGCTGCTGGAACGAGTACAGAGAAGGGCAACAAGATTAGTGAATGGAACAAAGGGTTGCTCTTACGAAGAAAGGCTTAAGTTTTGCAAATTACAGAGCCTGGAGACTAGGCATCGGCGAGGTGATCTGATAGAGGTGTATAAGGCTTTGAATGGCTTGAGCATGCTCAATGCCGATGGGATTCTTCCTCTTGCTCAGAATAATCACCTGAGAGGGCATAAATTCAAATTGAGGAAGGACGGATGTCGGATAGATGTGCGGAAATTTGCCTTTAGCCAGCGGGCAGTTGGTTTGTGGAATAGACTCCCATCGCTTGTTGTTGAAGTTGATAGCCTAAACAAATTTAAGGCTCAGCTGGACAGGTATTTCGAACGAACGGAGGGGTGAAATGGGAGTAGTGGTTGTTTTTTTTTTTTTTTTTTTGGCTGATGCTGAATAAGCTTGCTTTCTTGCATCATATGCCTCTACTAACGCTAATGCTAATGCTAATGTATTACTGCAGTCTTGTCTAAGTGATCCTGTATCACCTCTTTACCAGTGACTCCATTATTTTCCCCGGAACAAAGTTAAACTAACTGGTCTATAATTATTTGTCACCCTCTGCAACCCCTTTATGAATTGGGGATACATTTGCACATTGCCAGTCCATAGGGACTTCACCTAACTCCAAGGATGCTCCCATAATTATGGCTAAGGGTTTGCTTACTTCCCTTGCTGCCTCCTTCAATATAACTGCATGGATTCCAACTGCCCCAGGTGCCTTTTTAATGTTTAAATTCTACAATTTTTCCTCCTTTGCTCTCAATTATTACAAAATCACTTAGTTGCCTGTTAGAGTTTGATAAACGTTTGGCATTCCCCTTCTTGAATTTCACCCTTTGCAATTTCATCCTTCTCATGTGTGAATGTAGTTGCAAAATACTCATTCAGTTTATCAGCTACTTGAACAGGATCATCAACAGTTGAACCATCTATGTTAAGTGGGCCAATCTGATTCATCCCCTTCCTTGTAGAGTTTACATAAGTAAAGAACTCTTTGCAGTTTTTCTTTGCATCCTTTGCCAAAGATTTATTATTATTATTATTATTATTATTATTATTATTAATAGCCATATGGTGCAAGGAAGTCTGAGGCTTATGCTGCACCGGCCAAAAAAAAATTTCTCTATTACCCTGAGAGAGAGAGAGAGAGAGAGAGAAATAGAAAGGAATCACCAAGAAGAGAAGAATGATGATATCCAGCTCAGGACCCTGGGTGTGCCAAGCCCATACTCACCAGATGTGAGCCCCTGGGGTTGTTTTCTCGTAATCTGCCTTTGCCTGCCTAACCTCCATGGTGACTTGATTAGAGACTTGCTTATATCTGCACTAGGCTTCTGTGTCGTCTGATAATTTATATGCATCCCATGCATTTTTCTCTTCTGCCATGATCCTCATTAATTCACCTGACATCCATTCAAGCCTGAACTTTGAACAGTATTTCTTAGTTGGTATGAAAAGCCTAGTAGCCTCCAAGATTAAGTACTTGAAGACTTCCCATTTAGAATTCACCATTGGTAACATCATAGTTGATCCCACTGTATAGAATTTAAAAACTGCCTGAGACTGCTGTAGTCACCTTTATGAAAACAAAAACCCTTCCCTTTACCCTTGATGGTAGTTTCATCTTTAAGTAAATCCCACATCAGTACACTGTGATCACTGTCACCTAGTGGTTCCTTTATCTGCAAATTCTTAATGCATGAATAATCACTGCTGATAATCAGATAAAGAGTATTATTACCCCTGGTTGCTCTTTGAACATGTTGATATAGAAACAATCCTCCAATAAATCCATAAAAGTCTTGCTATTGTGCGAGTGACCAAACCACAAGTTCCATTCAATATCTGGAAAGTTAAAATCCCCCATTACAAGACATTCTGATTTACTGGTCCACTCTATTTCTCTGCACAACTGTTTGTTGTACTCATGAGTCATTAGGCCTATAACAGATTGACAGTAGCCACTGGCAGAGGTGAAAGAGATTCTTGCACTGCTTCTATTAGAATGAGCAGAAGCCTGAAAAACAAGATGCATGGTATTTCAGACTCTGCTGGGAGCCATTGCGGTACAAGTAAACATATGGGTTGTGTTAGGGTAGCTAAGAATAGAAACAGGTGCAGGTATACTTGCGTGTACACCAATGCTAGGAGTTTAGTAAATAAATTTGATGAATTTGAGGTATTGCTCAAAACATCAAAGAGATATTGTTGGGATATCAGAGACGTGGTGTCACACAGATATAAGGGATGCAGAACTGCAATTTGGGGAGTACAACGTCTACAGAAAGGATAGACAGGATAGGAAGGGGGGAGGGGTTATGCTATTAGTTAAGAAACACATAAAAACCAAGGAAGTGAAGCCAGTCGACATCGCTGGACAGTACAGTGTTGAGTCAGTTTGGTGTGACATAAGCATTGGGAGATCAAAATTGAGAGTAGGAGTGTGCTATAGGCCTAATGACTCTGATGAGTATAATAAGGAACTGTACAGGGAAATAGAGTGGGCCAGTAAATCAGAGAGTCTTATAATGGGAGATTTTAATTTCCCAGATATTGACTGGAATTTGGGGGCTAGTTACTCACACACTAGCAGGGCTTTTGTGGATTTATTGGATGATTGTTTCTACATCAGCATGTTCGGGAGGCAACTAGAGGGAGTAATACTCTTGATTTGATTATCATGCATTAAGAATCTGCAGATAAATGAACCACTAGGTGGCAGTGATCACAGTGTGCTGAAGTGGGATTTACTCAAAGAGGTAACTACCATTAGGGGTAAAGGGAAGGGTTATTGCTTCTGTAAAGGCGACTACGATGGACTGAGACAGTATTTAAATTCTATACAGTGGGACCAACTGATGATGCTACCAACGGCAAATTCAAAATGGGAAGCATTCAAAGAACTTATCTTGGAAGCTACTAGGCTTTACATACCAACCAAGAAATATTGTTCAAGGTTTAGGCCAAAATGGATGTCAGATGAACTAATGAGGCATATGGCAGAGAAGAAAAATGCATGGGATACTTACAAATTAACACATGACACAGAGGCCTATGATAGATACAAGTTGATATGCAACCAAGTTACAAAGGAGGTTAGGCAGGCGAAGGCAGATTACGAGAAATCCTTGGCAAGGGATGCAAAGAAAAACAGCAAAGAGTTCTTTACTTATGTAAACTCTAGAAGGAAGGGGATGAATCAGATTGGTCCACTTGATATTGATGGGTCAACTGTTGATGATCCTGCTCAGGTAGCTAACAAACTAAATGAATATTTTGCATCGACATTCACACATGAGGAGTTATTCAGCAAGGGGAATGCCAGAGGTGTATTCAACTCTAGCAGTAAGCTACAGAATCTTGAAATAACGGGGAGTAAAGTGGAGGAGAAACTGTTGAAGATAAACACAAGAAAGGCACCCGGGGTGGATGGGATCTATCCAGTTATATTAAAGGAGGCAGCAAAGGAAGTACCCATAGACTGGAAATGTGCAAATGTGATCCCAATTCACAAAGGAGGATCAAAGGCTGACACAAGTAATTATAGACCTGTGAGCTTAACTTCTGTTCCAGGAAAATTAATGGAGGCACTGGTTAAAGAAGCACTGCAGGATCATTTAGACAAGACTTCAGTTATAGCCTAGACACAGCATGGTTTTGTTAAGGGGAAGTCTTGCCTGACCAACTTGATTGGATACTACTATGATGCAGTCACAAAAGAACTGGATGCAGGGAATAACTTTGATATTATATACTTGGATCTTAGAAAGGCTTTTGATACTGTTGCACATGGAAGACTGCTACACAAATTGGAGCAGTGTGACATTGGAGGCAAATTGCTGCTATGGATAAAGGGGTGGTTGAGGGGGAGAAGACAGAGTGGTAATCAATGGACACTGCTCATCGTGGACTAATGTTATTAGTGGAGTCCCTCAGGGCTCAGTGTTGGGTCCATTATTGTTTTCTGTATTTATAAATGATATTGATTATGGTATATCAAGCTTAATGTCCAAGTTTGCAGACGATACAAAGGTTGGCAGGGTTGTCAAGGACACTACTGACACTATGCTGCTGCAACAGGATCTGGAAAGGTTGAGCAGATGGGCTGAGAGGTGGCAAATGAAGTTTAACATTGACAAATGTAAAGTACTACACATGGGAAACAGCAACCCCAGAGCAACGTATCAACTCTGTGGTACTACACTGACAGTGGTAGAGAATGAAAGGGACTTGGGAGTGGTTGTGCAGGCAGATATGAAGTTCTCTGAGCAGTGCAGACAGGCTGCAAGAGTAGCTCATGGAGTATTGTCAATGATATACAGGAATTTTTCCAGCAGGGATAAGGAGGTGATTATTCCATTGTATAAGGCAATGGTCAGGCCACACCTAGAGTAATGTATACAGGTCTGGAGGCCTGATTTCAAGAAGGATGCTGGAACGAGTACAGAGAAGGGCAACAAGATTAGTGAATGGAACAAAGGGGTGCTCTTACGAAGAAAGGCTCAAGTTTTGCAAATTACAGTGTCTGGAGACTAGGCACCAGCGAGGTGATCTGATAGAGGTGTATAAAGCCTTGAATGGTTTAAGCATGCTCAATGCTGATGGGATTCTTCCTTTAGCTCAGAAAAATCACCTGAGAGGGCATAAATTCAAATTGAGGAAAGACAGATGTAGCATAGACGTGCGGAAATTTGCCTTTTGCTAGCGGGTGGTTGGTTGGTGGAACAGACTTCCATCCCTTGTGGTGGAGGTTGATAGCCTAAATAAGTTTAAGGCTCAGCTGGACAGGTATTTTGAACGAACAGAGTGGTGAAGTGGAAGTGGGTTTTTTTTTTTGGCTGATGCTGCATAAGCTCGCTTTCTTGCATCAAATGCCTCTACTAATGCTAATGCTAAAACACTCCTACTCTCATTTTCCCTTTCCCAGTGTTTATGTCACACCAAACAGACTCAAGATGCACTGTTCACAACTGGATAGAGTACATTGTACTCCCCAAATTCCAATTCTGCACTGCTTATGTTTGTGTGATACCATGTCTGCGATATTCCAACAATATCTGTGTCTCAAATTTGTGCTGTACTCAAATTTAGACATGATGTCTTGGAAACAGCACACTGCTGCCCAAAATATTCTAACACTTACTAAACTTATAATTGGAAGCATCGATGTCCATAGAATTGACGATATCATCAGGACTTCCAGGACAGCAGGCCACTAGCAGGCTGACCCTTGCCATCCTCTTCAAACAGGGTTAGACAACCTAGGTCGCTTAAGTAATGTGTCCTGGAAACACAATCCAGCTGATCAACAGACTAGCGATTGATCTAGACAATTCCTGTCACTCAAAAAAAGTATACAGATCGGAGAAACTGCAGGAAACCTTCATGTGGATGGAGCTGTGACATCTAATATCCAGTGGAAGAGCCTGAGAAACCAAGATACTGAAATGTGTCCAGGTTCACCCCTGACTCCTGCTGCTAAATTTGTTTGCTTTAAATCTGCTACTTAAATTTGTAAATAATTTTTATTTATTTACATTGATCTTATGAAATGTACTGTTTGTAAAAATTGATTTATATGTTTTATATATAATGTAAATAATTAATTGTATCACTAATCACCCTCCTCGCTGAACGGCTCTGTAAGTTGTGCAGACCATATTTATTGGTTAAATAATTTCATGTAATAATAATAATAATAAGAAAAAATTATTTTTCTCAAATACAATAAAAATACAAAATATAAAATTCATAATTCACAAATAACTTTAACACAATGGGATCAAAAACAGGAACTTTTCAAGTTCCTTAAAGTTCATGAACTTTTAAGAATCCCCAATTATCACACAAAAAACTTGGTCAGAGCAGTCCCTATTCAACATGCGAGGATATGGAATTGCAATTCTCTCAGTTCAAATTTATGCAGTCCTACTTCTTTGTCTCGAAGGAAATAATTACTAGTAGCTCATCCTAGAACAATATGTGGGTGAGGGCAAACAACTGTTCAACACAAAGGCAAAATGATCAACACAATCACATAAAAACACTCAAAACCAAAACATTAAAACAAAGTTTATATCAGTTCAGAATAAGTGTTTAACAATTGCACTAGAATTGCTGACCCAGCACAATTGGTCCTTAGGGCCCTTGAAGGAGGATACTGGATCCTCAACCAGCATCATCTTGCTACCATCAAAATCTGTAACGTCAGTATTAATATTTGGCCAGTGCAGCAAAAGCCTTGGGCTTTTGCTGCACTGGCCAAATACCTATTTGATTCCCTCCTCACATATCTTTCAGCTGAGATTTGAATTTTCTCAAGCTGTCAGTTTCGATCACCCATGGTGGTGACTTATTTCACTAATTAACAACTAGCTGGCTGAAAGAAAACTTCCTGAAATAGTCCTACTACTTTGTGGGCTCTAGGGTGAGCTCCTAGTCTAAATCTCTCCTCTCGTAATTTGAACTTATGGCCTCTAGTTCTGGAATCATGTATAACTGAATATTTCACCCTCGCTCATTTTACTTTCACCTTTCAGAGTCTTACAAACTGGACAAATCTCCTAAGTGTGTAAGTTTCCAAGCACTGCGGCCCACATTTTCAAAGGCTTCTCACATGGGCACTCATATGCTGATCTCACTAGGCGTGTTGTCCGCTTTGGGCCCTTTCAAGAAGCTCTGTCTTTTTGTTGTTGTTTTGGTTTTTAGGAGCATTAGCAACTAAGGCCATATTGCTCCGGGAATATGCGGTGGTCATTCCATGACCTTTCCGCATCCTCCATATTTGGTGGTCACGGACTCGAAACCTGGTCTAATCAGGAAGCGTGTGCTACGCACTGCTGCTCCTGTCCACCTGGCTATGGAGGCGCCCTGTCTTTTTGATCTCCATACTTGGATGTGATATTCCAAGTGTAGTCTTACAATTGCTTATACAGGATACTATGACCTCACTATGTACAGGCAAATGTTTGATAAATTATTGATAGGGCATTATGGGCCTTCCTTGTTACCTGTCTACTGTTCGGAGAATTTCGTGTCTCACTGCACCTTAATTCACAAATATTTCTTCCTCTACTGTTTTTAGTTCAAGCCGACTGTGTTATTTTGGTGTTGCTATTCCCCAAGTGCATTTTGCTGCATTAAATGATAATGTGGCTTTCCTGACTATCTCTGAAGTCTTAAGTCCCCATGCAGACGCTGTGCTTGGTGCTGATCTTACTCTATTCTACCGATCTTGATATCATCTCCAATTTTAACCATGTTAACTTCATTTAGACATCATTTTAAGAAAATTGAAAACAAGAGTGTTATCGGCATTGATTCTTGGGTAACCCTGCTCATGTTAGCCCAATATGAATAACTATTAATAACAATCCTTTACCTCCCACTCTGTAGCCATCTAAGGATTTTCCATGATTCCAACACATGTTCCAGCTTACAATAACCTCATGTGGCACTGACTCAAATGCTTTCCTGAAATCTAAGTAAACTATGCTGATATCATGAGTGACCAGGGCTGTGCTGAGCCATTTTAGTACCTGTGACAAGAATGAAAAATTTGGCTGAAAAAAAAAAATAAATAAATAAAATAATTTAATTAAAAAAATATGACTTATTTAAAATATATTTCTGGCACACATTTTAATAAAAAATTAAAACTGAGGTTATAAAAATGACAACCAGTAGGGTGACAACCATGGTGGCACTCCAGACAGCACTGGCATGCAGAGCTCGGTATCTGTATAGTGGCACAACAAAGATTTTTGCCTTGCAAAAGCAAGATGATAAACGGATTGGAATAATCAAAACATAAAATTGAGAACGTTGGGAATTATTTAATCTTTCTTTTGGCTCCCCTTTCAGCCTTTAACCTGAGGCAAGAGCATTGTTTGCCTCACCCTCAGTATGGCTCTGTGAGTGACTATTAGATAAGAAAATCATGGTTGGCCATTCACAAAACCATGCTGTTTCATTCAGAATATCATGGCTATCTATTATCCTGAATTTAAATTTTTCTTTGCCTCCATGCTTTTCCATACCACTGTCAGATTAACTGGCCCTCATGGGTAGCATACTTGGTACAATCACCATTCTCTTCACACTTGGTGGAAAAGACCTGAGTTTGAATCCTGTCAATGAAATTAGGAATGGGTCTTTTTCACAATGTGGCTGAGTTAGTTGGTCTCAGTGAAGGTAGCATGGTTTTTTCTATCTGGAAACTTGAGTTTTTTGTCCAGAAAATGGAAAATCTACCACAGAACACACAGATTTACATATTATATACAGTACAATATGGCTTAAGTTGCTGATGCAACTGAAATCCTATATCAATCAAACACAGACAGACTAACTGGTTGGTAGTTACTTCACTCTTAGAGTTTTATTTATTGGCACTTCTCCAATCCAAGTTGCAGGATAGATCTGCGGAAGTTTGCCTTTGGCCAGTGGGTAGTTGATTGGTTGAACAGACTTCCATCTTTTGTTGTGGAAGTTGATAGCCTAAATAAATTTAAGGCTGAGCTCGACAGGTATTTGGAACAAATGGAGGGGTGAAATGGGAGTGGTTTTTTTTTTGGCTGATGCTGCATAAGCTTGCTTTTTTGCATCGTATGCCTTTATTAATGCTAATGCTAATCCAAGGTAATAATTCCTGAGGCTAATGACCTCGTAATTAACCTCAAATGATTAATTTGAGGTTAATTTGCACTCTCTTACCACCTCCCTCAAAATTACTGTATAGATGCCATGAACTCCAGGTGCCTTATTTGCCTTTAGGCTCGGAAGTTTTTCTAATAATCACCTGAAATTTCAATGTCTCTAATTTCATGATTTCCACTTCACTTACAGTTTCTCCATGATGCATCTTTCTGTAAATACTGATGCAAAGTATGTGTTAAATTCATCTGCAATGTTCACAGGGTTATCTATAATTTGCTGCATCCATTAAGCAGCAATCCAATCTGATTTGCTTATTTTAGTATTCACATATGAGCAAAAACTCCTTGTCCTCATTCTTGTTCTTAGACAGTGATTTCTCTGTATTTTGCCAGCCTAACCTTTTCTGTAGTATTGTTAGATCAATTTGTAGCTGGTATAGGCTTTGGTACTTTTTATCACTATAACTTTCCATGCCATCTTTTTCTGTCAAATTAAATTGACTAGAGTTCATTATTCATTTATCTCAGAATCCTCCTTGTACTATATTTTGTTAATGACATATAGGCTTTCAAGGCTTCTGTGACTATAGCTTTTAAGTTATACCATAATTCTAATTATTAGCATTATGAGCTGTTTCCCTAGTTGATACTGCCCATGTAGCATCTTATTCTTTCCTGAAACTCATTCCTGTGCTTTTAGCCACTGCTTCTTCTCTCCTCATCATCAAACTATGCACTCAGTGGTCATTCCCAACTATTGGTTCCTGCACCATCAGTGTTCTGATGTCACTGATGTCACCTGGCTTATGGGAAATTATCAGAATATTTGATCACCTGGAATTGATCTAGAATATTTTTTCCTCTAGTACTTTCCCTCTCATGCTGATACAAATAACAATTATATAGTTAATTTAAAATTTTTGTTCTCCATGGCGAGTTTCCCATTTACTCTAATCAATTAAGGGCAAACTGAAATCACTCATAAGACATTTACACTTTCACACCTATTCTATTTTCATGTAGAGGCTTTCATCATAATCTTCACAATCTTATCTGTAGATTACCCCTACTCTCATTTGTCTTTGCTTCCAGTTAACTCATACCACAGATTCTGTACCATGCATGACCTGAATCTGAGAAAGCTTTTGTTATGCTCAGGCTCTTTGATAAGATGCATGGCCTCACCACCCATTCTATCTTCCTTCTTCCTACATTTTATATATCAAATTCATCATCTGACATTATTGTATATAACTGTGTGGCACCACATTTTTGTTAGCCCTATTATGTCAGCATTAGTTGTCCTAACCAGGAGTTTGAATTCACTCATTTTATTGACAACACTACTGACATTACTGTATACAGTTAAGATGTGGGGGGTGGAATTTATACTTTTATTATATGTAGAAAATCCTAGGCTGAAAGGGGGTCACAATATTATTATTAGGTATTATGTTATATTTTTTTTATCCCCTTATTTTAACCCCTCCCACTTTAACACCTGACTTGATTGATTTCAGAAAATTCCCAGACTCACGGGGACCCCAAATATATTAAGGTATTCTTCCACTGGACTGGCTGAGTTTAGAAATGACAGACACACACACAAGAATGTAGAATATAAATTTTTTTTTATTGTCATATCATATATAAGAAAATTACAATAACCTTTAACAGAATACAGTATTTAGTTTGACACTTGTTATTTTTCTAATTTTTAAATGTGTATATATCTTGTAATTTACAGTCAACCTTGTTATCAAAAGAACTACTAAATCCTAATACTTATATATATATATATATATATATAATAATAATAATAAAGTAATAGAGAAGATGTAGGAAAGCAGAAAGAGATAAGACAGAGTTATAATAGAATAAGTTATGGCTCAGGGACACTGCTATCGCAAAAAGTACCCTACAGCCATAATGTCTATAAGATAAATGAACCAATTTATTTAGTGCAGATATAATATATGATAAAAGGCAGAAGCAAAGAAAGTACAGTGCACCCCGGTAGCGAAAGGCTGTGTGAACGAAGTAGGGGGGGGGTAAAGAATTCAGCAAGGGTAATAATTGAAAGAATATGTACCAAGTGAAAATTTGAACAAACGACCAAGGAGGAAATACATTGCCAAGTCTTTCATAATTTTTGTGTCTTCGTCAGAGGTCATCCACCAAAATTATGAAAAAATATATAGCAATGCTCTTACTTCTGTTTCCGACATGTTCTGTATGCCAAAGCACGTGTAAGGGAACACGTGGTAAAATAATTTTGATAGGTAAAAAGTTAAAATTAATTATGATAGGTAAAAAGTAATTATGATAGGTAAAAAGTTAAAATTAAGGAAATGCATACAGAACATGGATGACCTTACAGAAGTAAGTACAACCATATGAAAGTTGAGAACAAAGGGAAAGCACGACGACAGTTAAGTAGTATATGAAAGACTGACTTACCGCTGTTGGCAGGACTGACCGAAAAGTGTGTGTCGGTGTGATACGCTAGTATTTATGTGCGGGTACGCTAGCGGCGCCTAGCGTATACGAAATTTTTGGTGTACGTAAATAAGTGGGCGGAGGGTTACGGTGGGTTAAATACATGATGTCCAAACTGCCCAGGATAGGTAAGAAATATGATAACTGACAAAGTAGCTGTTGAGGGAAGCTAAACTTTGTTTAAGGCGAAAAAAGTATGGGTAAAGATAGAAAAATAGAGCCCTGGTGTTGCGGTCGATAAACTAATGGCGCACAGGGCATAAAAAGGTAGAAGCTAGTAAAGTGGAAAGATGATTGAGGTAGAGATTTGTAGTGGTGCTCGGGTAGTTCGGGGTTGCTAGCCCGTTCCTTTAGATAGGACCCTGAACGAATGTCTGGGAGTGCGTGCATCATGTATTTAAAGTCAGTTGTGTTAAATAAATACATAAAGATATGTTAGAACATAATAATAATAAGATGAATATTAAATTATTAAATTATATTTACAAGATAAATACACGGAAGTAGGCCAATTGGTGGGTACAAGTTTTTCAGACTGTAAGACACCACAGAGGCCTCGTGTATTGTATATACACTATATACATACTTGATGTTAATTAGGGATAATTATATGTCAATAACACTGGTGATATCGATATCCTTTATTTTATTATACCTCAATATGTTGAGGGCTTTGCGGATGTGATGGCGTAAATAAGCTTTTGGAAAGAGGTTGTTCAAAAGTTTATTACATAATATCCTTATGTTATGGATTGTGGTTTCTGTATTGCTGCAAATAGTAGCTATACGAATGCATTGAGCTAGAATAACGTTGGCATGAATTCTTTTGGATATGTTAGAATTCCATTGTGTAAGGCTGACTATGTTGAAATTGAAAGCTTCACGTTTGTTGTACAAGTTTATAGTGGCTATATCATTCGTTACATTGATATCCAGATCCAAGAAATGGGCTGCTGTGTCCGAGACGTTTGTTTTTTCCAATATAAGTTCTGCTGGGTACAAGTGTCCATACTCCATGATGAAGTTCGGGCAGTTGATCACAATGAGATCATCGATGTATCTGTATAGTATTAGGTCCTGTGGAAAAGCGGTTTCTGACCAAAATAGATATAAGTTGGCTATTACACATGAGGCTGGGCTGCCCATAGGTGTTCCTATAATTTGCTGATATATAGTATTACCATCGTATATAAAATTATTAGAAATACACAGGTTTAGTAAGTTGTTCCAGTGATGAACATTGCAGGTTATACTATCTTTGTATTTTGTATAAATGTCTTTTAGTACTGATTTTAGATTTGTTTGATCAATACTTGTAAATAGGCTTTGGAAGTCAAAAGTTTGGATGTTATTAACTTTATTATTCTGTAAAAAATTTAATACGGGTAGGTTATTGCCTATGATTTTGCTGTTCTGTAAATTATTTAGCAGTGGTTGCAGTAGATGTTCAAGCATTTTACCCGGTTTGTGCACATAGCTATTTTTGCAGGAGGTTATGAATCTGAAACTTATGGGTTGTTTGTGAAATTTAGGAATGAAATATATGTAAGGTAAGCTGTAGTTGTTCATGTTTAGCTTTAGTTTTTTATTGAAGGCTATGAGTTTTTTGGTTATAGTATTGCAGGTACTGGAAATAGGCTTGTAAGTATTACTTGAGTTCAGTTCAGTGGCTAAGGTTTGTGCATAGAAGGATTTGCAAATAAATGCATAATTGTTAGCTGCTTTATCTATAGGTGTGATGATGAAGTTTCTGTGTATTTCCTGTAGTTTTTGCTTTAGATTAGCCAGGTTGTAATATTTATTCTGACTATACATATTTGAACTGGATAAAGTAAATTTATGCTTTAATAGGGTGAAAGTATGGCTGATCCACATTTGGTATGCCTCTATGGGTGTGTTATATTTGTAAGCTTGTTGAAAGCAGTAGTTTAACAGGTCATGATAAAGCTGTTTATTGAAAGTGGTAATATTTATTCGTGTGCAAGGCCTGAATTTGAAACCTTGTGATAGAATGTGTCTGAGTATAGGGTCTGCAACTATATTTAAATTACCAGTAATGATGTGTCCATAGTCAGGATTGATATATTGTTGCATGCCATTGAGCTTGCATATGCAGTTGTTGGTGTCTGTATACTGGGATATTAAATTGGTAGCTACCGATTTGTAGTTACATGCTAGTAATCCAAATGGTTTCATATATTTGTATCTGACTTTTATATAACTATGGCTGTTATTAGGAAGCAGATGATTGTGCTGATTTATGAGTTTATTGATATTTACATTGTCCATAAATTGCCTGTTGAAATTTACGATTATGATAGAATCATTATTGGCTGTAGTGGAGCTCAGGTTTTTCAGATTGAATTTCAAAATATCGTTCAATAGGTGAAACAAATGTTTGGACTTAAAGTTAAAAGTACCTATAAACTTGTGCAGTGCTTTCAGTACACTGTGCTTAGTGCTGAAGAGTAAGTTGTGTATGTATTGCACATCTATGATGTTTTTATCCCAGTCTATAAGGGTGGCCTCAAAATTGCCTAAAGTAGGTTTATGTATGATGCTATTTTTGGATTTTTTGGAACGCTTGCGTAGGTTATTATGGTATTTATGGTATTTAATAATACTGAATTTGTCATATATGCAGCAGTCTGTCAGGTTGTTGGTAATAATTTTATGGTTGAATTTGTTGTTTAGACCATATGGGTATAAGGTTTTTAATTTTAACATAAATAGCTCTTCTTGTATGGTTCTAATATTGGCATTATCAATATGTGCTAGTATGGAAATATAAATATTACTGAAGCAGTGAGACTGAAAGTGCATATATTCTATTTCATGTTCTATATTATTAGATTTCCTGTGCTGGTAGTTGTTGATGTCTGATCTGTGTTGATTTAATCTCAAATGTAGTTTATTGCTGGTTTGTCCAACGTATTTTATGTTGCAGGTATTGCAGGTTATAAGGTAAATGACGTTAATAGTTTTACAAAAAGTGGGTTTAGTATTATCTTGTGTCTTGTGCAGTGGGTGCATATAAGGACAGGTTAAACATAGTTTATTATTACAAGTGTTAAATTTAAGGTTATGGATCCCAAATTTCTCAAAGTAGGAAGCATTATATGCTGTTGCGCCCTGTGTTGTGTGTGTTATATGTGCATGTATAGAATTATTGCTATGTTGCGGGGTACAGTACAGAGCATGTGTCCCCGGGGTCAAATTTATCCTACTCTGCCCATGTAGTATGTTATCTTTATCATCTGTCTCCATACATAAGATAATCAGAATTTAACATTAAAATAATATATATATATATACACTCAAAGAAAGAAGTGTGGACGCGACTGGGGGTAAACTGTACGATCTAAAATAGGGATGTTATATAATAAGCAGTTATGTATAATAAGCAGTTATGTATAAGCCGTTCAAAGTGGCGTAAGCTCAACCTGGACAAGGCTTAGATTAATAATAATAATAATAAAGTAATAGCGTAAATTTCATAAATAGCGTAAATATCGTAAATTTCAACAGGCAATTTATGGACAATGTAAATATCAATAAACTCATAAATCAGCACAATCATCTGCTTCCTAATAACAGCCATAGTTATATAAAAGTCAGATACAAATATATGAAACCATTTGGATTACTAGCATGTAACTACAAATCGGTAGCTACCAATTTAATATCCCAGTATACAGACACCAACAACTGCATATGCAAGCTCAATGGCATGCAACAATATATCAATCCTGACTATGGACACATCATTACTGGTAATTTAAATATAGTTGCAGACCCTATACTCAGACACATTCTATCACAAGGTTTCAAATTCAGGCCTTGCACACGAATAAATATTACCACTTTCAATAAACAGCTTTATCATGACCTGTTAAACTACTGCTTTCAACAAGCTTACAAATATAACACACCCATAGAGGCATACCAAATGTGGATCAGCCATACTTTCACCCTATTAAAGCATAAATTTACTTTATCCAGTTCAAATATGTATAGTCAGAATAAATATTACAACCTGGCTAATCTAAAGCAAAAACTACAGGAAATACACAGAAACTTCATCATCACACCTATAGATAAAGCAGCTAACAATTATGCATTTATTTGCAAATCCTTCTATGCACAAACCTTAGCCACTGAACTGAACTCAAGTAATACTTACAAGCCTATTTCCAGTACCTGCAATACTATAACCAAAAAACTCATAGCCTTCAATAAAAAACTAAAGCTAAACATGAACAACTACAGCTTACCTTACATATATTTCATTCCTAAATTTCACAAACAACCCATAAGTTTCAGATTCATAACCTCCTGCAAAAATAGCTATGTGCACAAACCGGGTAAAATGCTTGAACATCTACTGCAACCACTGCTAAATAATTTACAGAACAGCAAAATCATAGGCAATAACCTACCCGTATTAAAATTTTTTACAGAATAATAAAGTTAATAACATCCAAACTTTTGACTTCCAAAGCCTATTTACAAGTATTGATCAAACAAATCTAAAATCAGTACTAAAAGACATTTATACAAAATACAAAGATAGTATAACCTGCAATGTTCATCACTGGAACAACTTACTAAACCTGTGTATTTCTAATAATTTTATATACGATGGTAATACTATATATCAGCAAATTATAGGAACACCTATGGGCAGCCCAGCCTCATGTGTAATAGCCAACTTATATCTATTTTGGTCAGAAACCGCTTTTCCACAGGACCTAATACTATACAGATACATCGATGATCTCATTGTGATCAACTGCCCGAACTTCATCATGGAGTATGGACACTTGTACCCAGCAGAACTTATATTGGAAAAAACAAACGTCTCGGACACAGCAGCCCATTTCTTGGATCTGGATATCAATGTAACGAATGATATAGCCACTATAAACTTGTACAACAAACGTGAAGCTTTCAATTTCAACATAGTCAGCCTTACACAATGGAATTCTAACATATCCAAAAGAATTCATGCCAACGTTATTCTAGCTCAATGCATTCGTATAGCTACTATTTGCAGCAATACAGAAACCACAATCCATAACATAAGGATATTATGTAATAAACTTTTGAACAACCTCTTTCCAAAAGCTTATTTACGCCATCACATCCGCAAAGCCCTCAACATATTGAGGTATAATAAAATAAAGGATATCGATATCACCAGTGTTATTGACATATAATTATCCCTAATTAACATCAAGTATGTATATAGTGTATATACAATACACGAGGCCTCTGTGGTGTCTTACAGTCTGAAAAACTTGTACCCACCAATTGGCCTACTTCCGTGTATTTATCTTGTAAATATAATTTAATAATTTAATATTCATCTTATTATTATTATGTTCTAACATATCTTTATGTATTTATTTAACACAACTGACTTTAAATACATGATGCACGCACTCCCAGACATTCGTTCAGGGTCCTATCTAAAGGAACGGGCTAGCAACCCCGAACTACCCGAGCACCACTACAAATCTCTACCTCAATCATCTTTCCACTTTACTAGCTTCTACCTTTTTATGCCCTGTGCGCCATTAGTTTATCGACCGCAACACCAGGGCTCTATTTTTCTATCTTTACCCATACTTTTTTCGCCTTAAACAAAGTTTAGCTTCCCTCAACAGCTACTTTGTCAGTTATCATATTTCTTACCTATCCTGGGCAGTTTGGACATCATGTATTTAACCCACCGTAACCCTCCGCCCACTTATTTACGTACACCAAAAATTTCGTATACGCTAGGCGCCGCTAGCGTACCCGCACATAAATACTAGCGTATCACACCGACACACACTTTTCGGTCAGTCCTGCCAACAGCGGTAAGTCAGTCTTTCATATACTACTTAACTGTCGTCGTGCTTTCCCTTTGTTCTCAACTTTCATATGGTTGTACTTACTTCTGTAAGGTCATCCATGTTCTGTATGCATTTCCTTAATTTTAACTTTTTACCTATCATAATTACTTTTTACCTATCATAATTAATTTTAACTTTTTACCTATCAAAATTATTTTACCACGTGTTCCCTTACACGTGCTTTGGCATACAGAACATGTCGGAAACAGAAGTAAGAGCATTGCTATATATTTTTTCATAATTTTGGTGGATGACCTCTGACGAAGACACAAAAATTATGAAAGACTTGGCAATGTATTTCCTCCTTGGTCGTTTGTTCAAATTTTCACTTGGTACATATTCTTTCAATTATTACCCTTGCTGAATTCTTTACCCCCCCCCTACTTCGTTCACACAGCCTTTCGCTACCGGGGTGCACTGTACTTTCTTTGCTTCTGCCTTTTATCATATATTATATCTGCACTAAATAAATTGGTTCATTTATCTTATATATATATATATATATATATATATCATTGTGTCTCTTCATGTTGCTCCACAAAGATTTCTGTAGGTCCGGCATTTATTACCCCTCACAACGCACAATCTGTCTCTTTGCTCCTTAACAGTCCATGTAAGTCCATAAACCACCATCAGCCAATGAACAGACAAAATTATAATTTCATAAATGCTCGTTTCCCAACTTATTAGGAAATACATATATATTCATTCAAGAATCCTTCCTTGCAAACATGTCAACAGTCAACAATATCCAACCAATTTACTTAGTTACCTTTCCGTTCAATTAATCCACTATTTCATAATTAGGGCTAGAAGCTCATTTAATTGTTTACCTGTTTAATCATTTTCTACCCCAAATAAGTCATACTCACAGCAATTTAACATTCACAATAATTCAAGGACAAATTTTTTTTTTCCTACTACAGATTAACTTACTCTTAGATTGCATTACTCTGATCTCTATACTAAATTGAATTATCACTCCTTAAGTATTACACTCGTTCAAATATATATATATATAGTTAGTACTTTGACATTCTCTCTTAAAATTTATAGCGTCCTCCTAGAGTCCTTTTCATTATTAAATTAGTTCCCCTTTTTACAAATTATATTCTCAGTACTTATTCTAGCACTTACGCAATGGTCTGGTATTCCTCCCTGCTCGGTCTCTCTTCCTATCTGCTCGGGGTGAGGACTGGAAAGCGAAAGGTTGCTCATCCGGGGAACACAGTAATCTATCCTGGGTTTCTCTACCGGGTACTGCACGGCTGAAGATAATACCGGATCTTATCTCCTTTCTTCCTCCATCTGCGCTCCGTCCGAGGACTGGGATACCTTCCGGGTCGACTAGTTACTCAACTGCTCAATCGAGAAATTTGCCTCTAGGGCGTTTCACCATTCTTCCTCCATAGACTGCATTAACTTCTTCAAGGGAACGATACTTCCGACTCTAGACTTTCACAAAATAAATTCTTATAATAAATTCTCCCACTACAGCTTCCATCTCCCCAGGACTGCTTCCACCACCCAACTTAGATCACGACTCCTCTTCTCACTCTCTCCACCACAAAACTCCTCTCCGAATGAATCCAGTATCAATTTTTTCTTTCCTTCTCTCCTTTCTCTCAAAATTCCCACCGCTTTCTTCCTGGCCAATCGTTGACTTCCCCATCCTTTCCTTCGTGATCCTATTCGTCTCCCTTCATTTCCGTGGGCGTGTTTTCTTTTTCCTAGTGTGACCGAACTTCCGTTAGTCTGGAAATTACTAGCACATTCTAGAAATTAAACGTAAGTTCCGGTCAGCTAAGAGAGTTTCAGGCTTTCTTTGTGACCTCACCCCCATTACTACGTCGCCCACGCCTGTTAGAGGTCGAACCGTGAAATTTATTAATAGGGCCACTTCTGCACTCAGTGCCCTTTCTATAGAGTATATGCTCCTGTCTTAAGTGGGATTTGTTTCGGTCCATTATAATTACTTCTACTGACTCGCTTAAGGAATTCTTTACAACCGAGATATAACTAACTGGGAGTGTCTGGAATAACCTTCGAATTTCAGTGTTTCTTAACAAATGATACTTGACTGAAACTAACTATATACGCCACAATTAATTCTTCCAATATTTAACAAACTTTATAATTTATTGTAAGGCTGGGTCCTTACAAAGACTAAGTATTCTTGTATAGTTTACTATCTTGACACATCCCCTAAAGTTATTTAAGCTTGTCTCCATAACTTAACCTTTCCACTCATTTGAAATGTCACTACCCTCTGAACATATCAATATTGGCTGTCGTGGCGACACAGATAAGAATTCTTGAGATGCACAAGTGTTACTCTGACCCATATCATCAGGTAAATGTGCTTCTATATTCCTCTTCTCACCCCCACCACTAGCAGCTTCCCTGAACTCTTAAGGTATCTTCAATGATACTGGCAAAAACCCTCACACAACTTTATTCAAGTTTATCCAGTCTCTACAAAACAGATTCCTTCTACTTGCAAGTGCATGCCACTGTTAAAAGACCCTCCCCCAAAAGTCTTGAAGTCCCTTACGTCAGATCCCTCCTCAGGTTGATCATTTCGATATGGGGCCTCCTTTCTTTCACCTTCATGATACAAGCCTCTGCCTTGTCAGAAACTTCTCCACTGGCAAGTCCATCTTGATCTGGTTCTAATCTCCATATCATGCAACACTTATCATTTCAATCTCTAGCTAGCTCCATATTCCTGGACAAAAGTGCATCCAGGTAGCCATGGTTATCTCATAGTTAGTTCTTGAGCCTTGTGATGTTGAGTTAGCTCTCACCCTTTTAATCATTTGGATCATTAGCATGATGAGTATGCCACCATGGGAAAAAAAAAAAAAAAAAATCATAATCATCCCATCACTCTAAAACATAGCGATCCACATCCTGAAGAGTTTTATCCTAAACAACAGCAGTTTGTGGAAACATTACCAGGATGTTGCAGACAGAAGTCCATTCAAAAGTGTGGGGAGAATTTAACCCAATCATCATGTGTAAGGATTAAACTGTACTTGGATTGGGATGGACTCAACACATTGGGAAAACTTGATGTAAAGATACCGCTCAAGTTTCCCTCTGACACTTCCTTCAACCACTAACAGCTTGATCCAGCATTGGCTTGACTTCACCAGGTTTTCCACCACCACTACTAAGCATGCAGATTAGCTGTCTGCCAACTTTTGATGCCATCCTTGAACCTGAAAATCCTAACATTATCAAAATAATGGGAAATTGCTGCAGTAAACAATTCCAACACTGGAAGTTGGATTTGATGCAGTGCAAACAGTTTATGTTAAAGAGCCTGAATCCATAAATCTTACAACCTCAACTGCATATCTTTAAATATGCTCTCAAACCATTGCTTTCAGCACTAGTGGAAGGAATACCTTCTTAGACCAATGCTAAAGTATGTACTCCACTTGTGAAATATTATCATCTTTAACTCGTCAAGCTAACCAAAATTACTCAAAAAAATATTGTGACCAGCATGCCACCTGACATATTGTCAGATACCCGTACCCCTGTCCAAAAATTTATTATGCACTCCCAAACAGATCAAAAGTACCCAACCTTCCAACAATGTTTGCTGATGCTATCGAGGCAATGTTAGGTGGGTCGGAAAACTGCTAGATTGGGGGGATACAAGGACTAATAGATTAACAGTAGCCACTGGCAGAGGTGAAAGTGATTCTTGCACTGCTTCTATTGGAATGAGCCGCAGCCTGGAAAATAAGATGCAGGATATTTCAGAGACTGCTGGGAATCATTGGGGTACAAGTAAACACATGGGTTGTGTTAGGGTAGCTAAGAAAAAGAACAGGTGCATGTATACTTGTGTGTACACCAATGCTAGGAGTTTAGTAAATAAATTTGATGAATTTGAGGTATTGCTCAAAACATCAAAGGCAGATATTGTGGGGATTTCAGAGACGTGGTGTCACACAGATATAAGAAATGCAGAACTGGAATTTGGGGAGTACAATGTGTACAGAAAGGATAGACAGGATAGGAAGGGAGGAGGGGTTATGCTATTAATTAAGAAACACATAAAATCCAAGGAAGTGAAGCCAGTCGACATCGCTGGACAGTGCAGTGTCGAGTCAGTTTGGTGTGACATAAGCATTGGGAGATCAAAATTGAGAGTAGGAGTGTGCTATAGGCCTAATGACTCTGATGAGTATAATAAGAAACTGTTCGGAGAAATAGAGTGGGCCAGTAAATCAGAGAGTCTTATAATGGGGGATTTTAATTTCCCAGATATTGACTGGAATTTGGGGGCTGGTCACTCACACAGTAGCAAGGCTTTTGTGGATTTATTGGATGATTGTTTTCTACATCAGCATGTTCGGGAGGCAACTAGAGGGAGTAATACTCTTGATTTGATTATCAGTAGTGATTCTTCATGCATTAAGAATCTGCAGATAAATGAACCACTTGGTGGCAGTGATCACAGTGTGCTGAAGTGGGAGTTACTCAAAGAGGTAACTACCATTAGGGGTAAAGGGAAGGGGTATTGCTTTCGTAAAGGCGACTACAATGGACTGAGACAGTATATAAATTCTATACAGTGGGATCAACTGATGATATTGCCAACAGCAAATTCAAAATGGGAAGCATTCAAAGAACTTATCGTGGAAGCTACTAGGCTTTACATACCAACTAAGAAATATTGTTCAAGGTTTAGGCCTAAATGGTTGTCAGATGAACTAATGAGGCATATGGCAGAGAAGAAAAATGCATGGGATACATACAAATTAACACGTGACACGGATGCCTATGATAGATACAAGTTGATCTGTAACCAAGTTACAAAGGAGGTTAGGCAGGCGAAGGCAGATTACGAGAGATCCTTGGCAAGGGATGCGAAGAAAAACAGCAAAGAGTTCTTTACTTATGTAAACTCTAGAAGGAAGGGGATGAATCAGATTGGTCCACTTGAGATCGATGGGTCAACTGTTGATGACCCTGCTCGGGTAGCTAACAAACTAAATGAATATTTTGCATCGACATTCACACACGAGGAGTTATTCAGCGAGGGGAATGCCAGAGGTGTATTCAACTCTAGCAGTAAGCTAGAGAATCTTGTAATAACTGAGAGCAAAGTGGAGGAGAAATTGTTGAAGATAAACACAAGAAAGGCACCTGGGGTGGATGGGATCTATCCAGTTATATTAAAGGAGGCAGCAAAGGAGGTAAGCAAACCCTTAGCCATAATTATGAGAGCTTCCTTGGACTCAGGGGAGGTACCCATTGACTGGAGATGTGCAAATGTGACCCCAATTCACAAAGGGGGATCAAAGGCTGACACAAGTAATTATAGACCTGTGAGTTTAACTTCTGTTCCCGGAAAATTAATGGAGGCACTGGTGAAAGAAGCACTGCAGGATCATCTAGACAAGACTTCAGTTATAGCTAGGACACAGCATGGTTTTGTTAAGGGGAAGTCTTGCCTGACCAATTTGATTGGATACTATGATGCAGTCACACAAGAACTGGATGCAGGGAATAACTTTGATATTATATACTTGGATCTTAGAAAGGCTTTTGATACTGTTGCACATGGAAGACTGCTGCACAAATTGGAGCAGTGTGGCATTGGAGGCAAGTTGCTGCTATGGATAAAGGGGTGGTTGAGGGGGAGAAGACAGAGAGTGGTAATCAATGGACACTGCTCATCGTGGACTAATGTTATTAGTGGAGTCCCTCAGGGTTCAGTATTGGGGCCTTTATTGTTTTCTGTATTTATAAATGATATTGATGATGGTATATCAGGCTTAATGTCCAAGTTTGCAGACGATACGAAGGTTGGCAGGGTTGTCAAGGACACTACTGACACTATGCTGCTGCAACAGGATTTGGAAAGGTTGAGCAGATGGGCTTCGAGGTGGCAAATGAAGTTTAACATTGACAAATGTAAAGTACTACATATGGGAAACAGCAACCCCAGAGCAACGTATCAACTCTGTGGTACTACACTGACAGTGGTAGAGAATGAAAGGGACCTGGGGGTGGTGGTGCAGGCAGATATGAAGTTCTCTGAGCAGTGCAGACGAGCTGCGAGAGTAGCTCATGGTGTATTGTCAATGATATATAGGAATTTTTCTAGCAGGGATAAGGAGGTGATTATTCCCTTGTATAAGGCAATGGTCAGGCCACACCTAGAGTACTGTATACAGGCCTGGAGGCCTCATTTCAGGAAGGATGTAGAGCTGCTGGAACGAGTACAGAGAAGGGCAACTAGATTGGTGAATGGGACAAAGGGGTTCTCTTACGAAGAAAGGCTTAAGTTTTGCAAATTACAGTGTCTGGAAACTAGGCACCAGCGGGGTGATCTGATAGAGGTGTACAAAGCCTTGAATGGTTTGAGCATGCTCAATGCTGATGGGATTCTTCCTCTAGCTCAGAAAAATCACCTGAGAGGGCATAAATTCAAATTGAGGAAAGACAGATGTAGGATAGATGTGCGGAAATTTGCCTTTAGCCAGCGGGTGGTTGGTGGGTGGAACAGACTTCCATCCCCTGTCGTGGAAGTTGATAGCCTAAATAAGTTTAAGGCTCAGCTGGACAGGTATTTCGAACGAACAGAGGGGTGAAGTGGAAGTGGTTATTTTTATTTATTTATGTTACTTTTTTTTTTTTTTTTTTTTTTTTGGCTGATGCTGCATAAGCTTGCTTTCTTGCATCAAATGCCTCTACTAATGCTAATGCTAATGCTAACAACCACTAACAAAAAACCCCACAGCATTTGAAAACAGAAAACTGGTAGGCACTTTAAAGAGCATTTTACCTTGGTTTACATGGACGATTTAGTGATCTCAACCTGATCAGAGAAAAGATCACTACCAAGTAATACAAATGCTTACTATTACCCTCTCACCAATATCCACCTACCTCAATAAATTTGGTCTGCACACTGGAGAAGTCAGAAACTATGTTCTTGTTGAAACAGAAGCCAATATCACCCATCTCATCCTGGAAAGAGCTTTTATCCTACTTGTTCTAAACCACATTTACCTAGGGGTCATATTTGATTCAAAGCTTCATCTTAATCAACCCGTGGACATGCCATGGAACTTAGATGGCTGCATTATAGACTTGCAGTATGTAACTGAAAAATCTTCTAGGTACATATAAACTATGGTCTACCCATCATCAAATCAGTGTACATTTCTGAGTATTGACTCCTGAAGTGGGCCTTCCACAAGTTCAGGTTACCACCCTGCTTCCAGACCACAACTGTGGCCAACATTCCAAGGCTGCAACTTGCCAAAGGAGATTCCCTTAACTGCAACTTCTGGCTGGCCTCATCTCCAGTAAACTCTACAGCTGTTTCCTTTTCAATCACACACTCACCTGTATGACCCTTTTTTTCCACAGCAGATGCTATCATGTATCCAGGATCTTCAGGTCTTCCTCAAGATGTTTGGTCAGGTTGAAGTATATGGTTGGAATACTCTGCCATCACTCGCTGAGACCACCAGTAATTGCCCATGATCCAATTCCAAGATATTCCTAGTCAATTTGTTGGAAGGTCCATCAACCTATTTGGTATGCCATGCGGCAGAAGAATCTACCTAATATTGCTTCTCAGCAATGAGACACAAATGTAGTGTCTCATAGCATTGAAAGATATTCCTATGTTTTTATATTAACTGCTGGCCAAAAGCACTGTGATGGCTATTGCAAAATGTTATTTGCTATATTTATTCATCTATAATTGCAATAAAGATTTCTCTCACATTTTCACATTCTCAAAATTTTTGCACAATTCAGATCTTATAAGAATGGCATTTACCTCTAATGTAATATTCTTCTAACACTTCTGTCCAAAACATTAAGTGCCACAGCATACTGTCTGTGTGTCCCCATCTTTTTTCAGATATAGACCACTTTGATATTTGAAGTAGAGGCCTTGGACCAAAAAAATATTAAAGTATACATGCAAATATATTATAGTTTAAATACAGTGATATGCATTCATACATAACTTTTGTAGTATATGTTAGGTTGTTACAGGCATACCTGTATCTCCCATCACTGTTAAAGGGGACTATTTCTGAAAAAAATAAAAAATAAAAATAAATAAATAAATAAAATCATTTTGTTGTCATAAAGTATGGACTGCAGGTTGTGAAACTGATCTAACTGACTTGGGTAAACTATGAATTACTACATCAGCAAATTGCCTTGTTTTCTAGAAAGATCGAAGACACTTGTGTAGAACACAACGTATCTTGCACTTTGGCCCTGTGGGAGAGGTGTTTTCCTTTCTTTATTTTTAACCCTGTAAGCACTGCCATCAATGGCAATTGTTGCTAATATTTTGTGCAACAGCTCCCCTCAAGCATTAAGGTCCACAGGCTACCTGACTGTGTAGAATTATTAGAATTTTCCAGGATTGAGGATTCTTTTTTCCCATGTAATATATTATTATATTATTTATGTAGTCTGTAAGTATTCATGAGCAAATGGCACACAACATTTAAAAAAAAAACAACAAAGCCCTTTATTAAGCTAAACTATTTATATACATATACATACTGATATCGATTAGCATAAGTTTTTACTTCCTTTAACATTTAAATCCTTTAATAATCTATTCACTCTTCTCATTCCCGAGCACATCTCTTAATTATACTATCTTACACATCAAATTGTCAGCAACTCAGAGCTATTTCCATCAATTAGCTATGGCTAACAAATATTTTCTTTCTCACATATAATTCATCTAAATTTCTATTGTGGCACATTTACTATCATTAACAACCTTCCTTCTTCTTACTTACAGTTCATCTAATTTTCTCTTACAGTACATTTACCTTATCATATTACCTTACCTTATATATATTATATATATATTACCTTATCATATATATATTAACATGCTTACATATACATATTCTTGTTCATCATGCTTATTCCACTAACTCAGTGGTTCCCAAACTATTGAGATCTACAGACCTTTTCAAAAGTCAAAAAAAGTTCACGGACCCCTTCAAAAATCAAAAAAAACTTTGCAGACCCTTTATATTAACATATGCACATGTTATATGCATGTATATATATATATATATGTGGTCGACCACTGTTTCGCAGACCCCCCGGAACTGGTCTACGGAAACCAGAGGCCCACAGACCCCAGTTTGGGAAATGCTGCACTAACTTATATATTTAAACACTCTCTCCTCAGTAATTTCAGCTTAAACAATGTCAGTCTGTTCTGAAATGTTTGTAGACTTACATTTAGCATTCTTCCTTCCAGGGATCTCCTTCTTTCTTTAGCACAAGAATTCTTTACCTCAGGACCTTCCCTGCTGATCGCCTATACTCGGGAACGGTATCTGAAGTGGATTTTCACGAGACAGGAGTATCTTCAGCCATTCTTTCTCTTACACAGAATCACTTTTGCATTTTTCTTAATTATGCTTTACTTACTACACTGACCCCTATATTCTTCAGTTTTACTGCTCCCCTCCACTCACTCATTCACTTTAGCATTTATCATGCTTTCACCACCACAATTCTCCTTTTCCTTTTCCCCTCTCTCTCTTCCTCCCTTTTTTTTTCTGCATGCCAAAACCTTATACACTTCCCTCTAATTCATATATCCCTGCCTAACTAATTTACACAGACCCAATCACTAAGCAGTTTCTTAACTTTATTTTTCTCATACTTTACTTCTCACAACCTTGTTTTCCCTCAATGGAATCCTTTCAGTCAACACCATTGGACCCCCACTGACATTACTTTTAGGACAAGGATGAGCAAATGCCTCTCCCAAAATGACTAAGTTCATCCACAATCAGCAGTATGATAAGGGGATTAAATTACTGTTGACCTAACATTGAGTACCTTTTGAATTTACTGTCTTTATACTTTGCTTTGTCTATTGTTTTGATGCTAATTGTAACCTTCCACATGCAACAATATCGATGTTTACTTCCATGCTTTATATGCTGTATAGACATGCCCACTCCCACTAACTGAAATATTTCTGAATTGTTGTTTCTTTGTTTGAAAAATTTCTTTATTCTGCCCGCTATTCTTATTTAGAGATATTTGTTAGACTTTGTGTCTTACAGCCCATCATCATTCCCCATTTGGTAACCCAGTACAGTATTAATCAGGAATGTACAGTAAATTTAGTTATGTACAATCCTAATAAGGAATGGTGTGGAGTATTGTGGATTTGAAACTGATGAAAAAAACTTCATTGAGTTTCCATTACGGAATCAGTCTTCACAAATAATTCAACAAAAACACCATGTGACTACATAGGCAAGAGTTCCATCACAGACTAGTATAATTGGCAGAAAACACTCCAAAATCTTGTTTTTCAATCTGATCTTTACATGTAACATTTTGCCTAATGCAGACAATTTAAAACAAAAACATTAATGTTATCATGAACTTCCCCCCACCCATAGCTACATAAAATTTGACTACAAAATATGCAAAGACTGGCCTATAAAGGTGATTGGTACATATCCCAGAAAATGTTCATTGTTCAGCTGAGTACCTTTGCAGGAGGGTCAAATGACTCCATACTGATGTTTGACATACTTGACAGGCTGATGAAAGGTGACAGTGAGGAAAATCTTGGCTCCCTGACAATGAAAATATTTTAACTGATGATACACACAAAGAGACCAAGAGAGTTACCTCACTTGGTTCTGTGGTTCAGTGAATGCTGTCTGTTATTTCCAAAGTGTGTTCAAGTTAGAGTTTGCTGTATTTATGTACAGTATTTTTAAAATAAGATTATTATCATCAAAAAGACAAAAGCACTCAAGAACTATGCAACAGATGCCAAAACTTTTGCCACTCATCATTTTTAATGTCACTACCATCAAGATACAGCCATTAACCCCAGGGGCTCACGTCTGATGAGTATGGGCTTGGCACACCCAGGGTCCTGAACTGGATATCATCATTCTTCTCTTTCTTAGTGATACCCTTCTACTTCTCTCTCTCTCTTTCAGGATAATTCAGAATTTTTTTTTTCTTTTTGGCTGATGCAGCATAAGTCTCAGGCTTTCTCGCACCATACAGCTAATAATAATAATAATAATAATAATTACACTGCACGATCATGGGCTTACAGAGGAATAAGCAATTTAACAAAAAAAAAAAAAAAAAAAGCTTTCTGATTTCCCGTATGGTATCCACGCAGCAAGATTACACTGAAAAATACTAGAAGCTTTTTTTTTTTTTTTTTTTTTTTTTGTGTCTGTTGCATAGTTCTTGAGTGCTTTTGTCTTTCTGATGATAATAATCTGCTTTTAATAATGAGAAAAAACCAATTAATACATCGTTATTGACTTCTACTGCCATTACTGATAACACGCACCATCTGTTTACCGAGAATGCAGGGAGAAATGCGGTACCGGGAAACGCGTTTGACTGCTAAAAGTTTCCCGTAGTTCTCATGTTGGCTTTCTTTACCTTTGCCAAATTTGTTTTTAAAAGGGTGAACAGTATTTAAAGTAATGGTGCAAAGATGAATATATGTGGAGAATGTGGTATTACCATATATTAATATCCTCCTTTGTGAGTAGAAAGATTATTAACCAAAAATAAATAAGGATGAATGAATGAACTTATATTTTGTCAGTTGCATTTTCAGAAACAAAGTTGGTGGTTAAAACATACTGTTTTTGAAAATGTAACAAAGACAACACTTAAATAGGTTAATTATGAACTATAAAAATAACATATTACTACTAGCAGCAACAAATGATGTAAGGAAGCAAGTTTATGTAGCATCAACAAAAAAAAACTTCACTTACTCTCTGGATGAAAGCAAATTTTCACAAATCTATTCTGCAACCATAAATTTAAATTTATGGCACCCTATTATTGTTTGAAAAGGAGTAATGGTGTCGGCATTTAATTTACTGCTATTTAGAGCCTTAAATGTTTCAATCAGGATTCCTCACAAATGGATAGTTTCCAAACACTGCAATTTACATAACTCAAGTCTTTCTTAATAAGCATACCCTTTTGTGCCCCTGAATAATCTTGTTGCTCTCCTCATCACCATTTCAGACATACAATGTTTATATCCTTCCTAAAAGGCGGCTTTGAAAACTGTATGCAATATTCATGATGCCACCTAACCTTTGTTTTATACAATGGGATGATTACCTCTTTTTCCCTGGTGCAAAATTTCTGTATATCAGTGACAGAACCCCCACGAGCTTTTCTAGCAGTTGCTGTCTGCACTGTTCAGAGGACTTGGACTTCACATCAGACTATGCAATTATACCTAAGTCATCTTCATTCTTCATTATCTTGAATGTTGTATCAAACAAAAGATCTTTGATTCTGGGATGCAGTACCTTGCATTTATTAATGTTAAACTTCAACTGCCACTTTTTGGCCCATCTGCCTAATTTATCCAGGTTGGAGTAGCACACCCTGATCACTGTCATCTATTACCCAGCCACCTTTGTATCATCAGCAAATCTATATATTAAACTTGATGTGCCTACATCAATATCATTAATAAATGCTGAAAACAGTAAGGAGCCCAACACTGAATCCTGAGGTACTCCACTAATATCATTATTCCATAAAGAGCAGTGGCCAATAATAACCACTGTCTCCTGTCACTCAACTATCCATTCATCCATAGCCACACTGCTTCAATTTGCAAAGCAGTTTTTACCCATAAAAGAGAAGTGATGAGAATATGATTGAAAATAAATGATAAGCAGCCACAGACAGCCCAACTAGAAGCAGGAATAAACCACAGGGAGAACCTGAGAACTAAAACAGAAGTATAACCTACATTTATTCAAGAAAAAATCACTTTTCACTCTGAAGGTAATTTTGAAATATAGAGGGGGAACTATTGTCAACTCAAGGATCTGGTGTATTATTGTGTGTGTACTCAAATTCCTTCCTCTTCAGTTGATAATTAACTATTTATTGGCTTCAGCTCTCTCAGAAGATATAAATTCAATATCTTATGAGAGAGAAGACTGCTTGTAATTTGTGATAACTATGTAATGTAAAAGCTACATAGTTGTAAGGAAGTACTGCATATGTTTTTGGATACTTTACCCAAAAAAGTGGATCATTGTCATATTTTTTTAAATTTTACTATGCCTCTTCCTTATCTTTTACCAGCATGACCAACTTATTTAAAAAATTTAAAACAATTAAAAATAAAAATTGATGTACAAACAATGTCCTTCTTTTTAAATTGCTTTTTCTTGTTTATAAATTTTTTTTGAGTAGTATATAGCATGCACCAACATACATGCATGTGTTGTGTCTTTTTTGCTAATGAAGGCATGTGTGTGTGCTTCAATAAGCAAGGAAACTGAGGCTATGAGGTAGCAAAATACTGTCTGTAAATTGCATATATTCTGTGATTGATTTTCCTGGTTGCTGGATGAAAAACCACTCAATCTTGCCTCAGAATGACTAACTCAGCCACACTGAAAAAAGCTCATAAAATTTCATACTCCTTGCTTCACTAATAGGATTCAAACCCATGATTATATCCACTGAACTACCCATGAGAGAGACTGTGCTACAAAGGTGGCAATAATGGTTTAAATTTCGAAGTGCACAATTTTAAACTATTTCCAACCTTTTATCCCCTTTGCCCCCCCCCCCCAAAGGAGTGGCAAAACTGTGCATTAAATATACCTGCTTGCATAAGTTTTTCACTATGCCTGCTAGATGGCTAACATAATGTTTGCCATTTGGGTCATAAAAAAACTCATGTTGTCACAAGAAAACTAAAATGATGCCTGAACTGGAACTGGTTCAGCATAGGTATTAAACTTTAAATAATTCCATCAATATCATTAATAAATATCAAAAACAGCAGATTTAAATATTAAAATGTTAAAAACATCAGTATCATTAGTAAATATTAAAAACTCACAACATTACTCTATGAAGAGCACTGGAAATTTATGACTAATGTCTCCTACCACTTAACCTTTCCTTTATCCATAGTAGTAACTTGAGGAAAGATTGCCTAAATATTTATACAAATCTCATGTGGAAAGTATCAATGATTTACTGAAATCTAAGTACACACTCATGAGCCAAAACTTGATGCTCACCTACCTAATAGTGTGTTGGGCCACCTTTCATCATGATAACTGCTTTAATCTGGCTTAGCATCAACTCTATGACAGCACAGAAGGTATCCTTAGGTATCCTGGACGAGCTGGACAAAAGGATATCTGGGAGTGGGCAACAGAGCCAGACACTGGTGCGAACTGTGTTTCACCACATCCCACAAATGTTCAAAAGGATTAATGTTGGGGGAATTTGGTGGCCAGGGAAGCACACAAAATATTTGGAAATGATCCTCAAACCATTCCTTAACAATGAGAGCCTTGTGACATGGTGCATTATCTTGTTGAAAGAGTTCAGTACTATCTGGATACATGGTCATCATGTAGGGCAAAACTTGGTCTGAAACGATGCTGAGATAGGACCTGGAGGTAAGGGTGTGTTTAATGGGCAAGAGGGAACCCAGTGATGTCCTATGAAAACATCTCCCAAACCATGATACCACTGCTGCTAGCCTGTTTTCGTCCAACTGTGCAGCCTGGTTGCAGCTGTTCACCTGATTGCCATCAGAATGATGGAGCTGGAACCTTGGTTCTTCAGACAAGGTCTCTTTTCCAGTCGTCCAATGCCCAGGAATGATGCTCTCATTCCCACTGCAGGCAGAGGTGTGATGACAGTCGGTTAACATGGGCACACGAACAGGTCGCCTACTCTGTAAGCCTATTCATAAGAGCATCTGCTACATGGTGTGCTCAAAAACATTTGTTTGTGAGCTCTGGTTATAGTCTGCTGTTAACTGAGTGATCGTGAGCCCCAGACAGCATGTGCTAATCACCTTTCACCCCGATTGTTAACCAGTGGTGGTCTCCCCTGTCCTGGCATGTTGGGTGATTGTGTGAGTGCATCCCTCTTCAGACCATTCTTATGACACCTTTACTATTGTGGCCCTTGAGCAGCTGACAATGCTTACGGTTGCTGAGATGCTGCCCCCCCCCACACCGCCTTTCTAGTGCAGCCAAATCATTCCCACTACCCTTGTTGTCATTAAACATACTACACCAATGAGTAACATCACCCCTAGATGCTATGGAATGCATCCACTCGTGAAGACAGGGGTGGTTATGTTTTGGCTCATAAGTGTATAATGTCAAAATTATTCTTTGCATACATTTCCTTTGTGAACTCAAACAGCTAATCAGAATGGACACACACATGATCATTACTTAAAGAAAATCTATGCTGCAATTGCTTTATAGTTTCAAGATGATCTTGCATTGGTCCTTTTAACTATTAACTCCATTAGTTTCCTAGAAACACCAGTCAAACTTGCAGGTCTGTAATTATGCACTTCACTGTGGAAACATTTCTCTGTATATTTGTTCATTGTACTCATCAGAGTCATTAGGTCTATAACAAACTCTTACCCTCATTTTTGCTTTCCCAGTGCTTGTGTCACACTAAATTGATTCAACATTGCACTGTCCATCTATGTCTAGGTCGGCAATCTTTTTTGAGTGAAGAGCCATTTTTGATCTAATTAAAAAAAAAAAAGGAGAATACGAAGAGGTTGGTTGGTTATTTGGTTTTTAGGAGCATTAGCAACTAAGGCCATATTGCTCCGGGAATATGCAGTGGTCATTCCCTGACCTTTCCACATCCTCCGTATTTGGTGGTGACGAGCTCGAACTCCGGTCTAATCAAGAAGCGTGTGCTACGCACTGCTGCTCCTTCCCACCTGGCTACGGAGGCGCCCAATCCAAAGAGCTCAAGCTGGAGGGAGGAGGAGAGTGGGAAGGTGTTTTATTAAAACCATATATTTCTTGAAATATTATTTATTAATACTGAAAAAATGTAACAAACATCTAATTAGGTATGAATTAATGTCACTTTTGTTGCTGAACTTCTTGAGCAAGTCTCTCAACATCAGGCGAGTAAGCTTTAATTTTCATCTTTAAACATGATGAGAGACTTGCATTGTTCAGACAGTTTCTTGATTTATTTTTAATATAGTTCATGTTTGAAAACATTTGCCCACAGAAACACGTTGAACCAAAAACTGAGGGAAGTCCAAACGCAAATATTTTCATATTTCTATACGTGTAAGGTAAGCTACTTCACGCATGGATCACAATTTGGTCTTGCTTTTTCAATGCATCTATCGCCATCCACTTGTGTAGAATTGCAAATGCAGCCTTTTGCCTCTCAAAATCCTCAATTTCAGTTTTAAGGCATTTTAGTTTTGCACTCCACATGTCCTTGATTTTTAAGTCCTCTAACTCCATTTCAAATTGTGCTTCATGTGGGCTAAAAGTTAAAGATCCGCAGTTACATTATTATTATTATTAATAGTCATATGGTGCAAGGGAGGCTTATGCTGCACTAGGAAAAAAAAAAAAGTTGCTGAGTTACCCTGAGAGAGAGAGAGAGAAGAAGGTCAAAAGTAGAAGGGAATCACCAAGAAAGAGAAGAATGATGATATCTAGCTCGGAACCCTGGGTGTGCCAAGCCCATACTCATCAGATGTGAGCCCTGGGGTAGATCAAAGAGCCACATGTGAGCTGCATGTTCATGCACTTCCTTAGATTTTGCATGTTTCTTAACTAACAGCATAACTCCTCCTCCCTTCTTAACCTTTCTGTACACATTGTACTCCCCAAATTTCAATTTTGCATTCCTTATATTTGTGTGACACGATGTCTCTGATATCCCAACAATATCCACCTTTGATGTCTTGACCAGCACTTTAAATTCATCAAATTTATTTACTATACTCCTAGCATTGGTGTACATGCAAGCCAAATGTACACAGCCCATGTATTTACTTGTTCCATTATGACTGCCAGCAGCTCTTGAAACCCCCAGCAACTTGCTCTCTAGGCTGCTGCTCATTACAATAGACGCAGTGCAAGAATCGCTTTTGCCTCTGCCTGCGGCTACTGTTAATCTATTAGTCTGTGAATTATGATAGGGCAAAAGGTCTTTTAACTTGTAGTATGATTTTTTGCTAGAATACATAAGTAGATTACAAGGCATATTGTGCCACAAGGATTTATGATAAGTTTAAAGGGAACTATTAAATAAAAATATTTTTTTCTTGTAGGAAAGGATTTTGCATATATTAAGTTGGCATGTTTTGGGCGTATACTATAATACACTTGATAGCACATAGAGAGATTCTAGTGATATAATTCAGAATGAGTTTGGCAAACAAAAAGCAAGATAAGAAAAAGGAGGTGAAGGGCATAGAGTCAAGGAGTTATCCAGTATAAATTGGGGATCTGGGCATTGTGAATAGTGTTGAATTCAGTGGGTGATCAGGGGTGAGTTTCATCCCTGGTGGAATAAAATCTCCCCCTGGTGAAAAATAGTAATTTTTATTTTATAAAACACAAATTCAATAAATTTATGTCAAATAAACAACACGAAAAATCACATCAACTAAGTGTGGTACTTGTTGGGTAGTAGACGGCGAAAATAAATCACTAAAATTCAAGACAAGAAATTTTCAAAATAATCAAATGGGCAATATTTCTGGCTGCACAAATTGTAACTAAATGCCACTATTTTGGTTTTATGGTTTTCAGGTTCCTTTTATTTTCACACAAACCATTTCTTGATAGTGTTTCACACAAATGGTCTACTTGTGACAAATTCTTTGTTTGTATATTGCAAACAAGATTGCAGGCTGCGAATAGGTTCGCCTGAAATGGTTCCTGACAGATGCTATTGTAATTGTAATTATAAATTGTCCCACAGCTTTCAGGGGAGTCTGCAGCCACTAATTCAATTTTCAGCAGTTTTGGTTTATAGTTTTCACATTCCTTTTTTTGTTTTTTTCACAGCAGCAAGAGCCTACTTGTGGCTAATTCTTCCTTTGTATGTCGTAAACGAGATGGTTTGGTCACAGCCCATAAACATTTGATTTTATAACCTTTTTATTATATATGTATCTGCACTGCAAGATTGCATGAAGATAAGCTGAGGTCCCAAGAGTGGGAGTGCAGTGGCACACGCTCTTTGAGTAGACCGGGGTTCAAGCCCCTGACTGCTAAATACGGTTGATCTGCCAACCCACACTGGACCAGCGTAGCAGATTATGGTCCATTTCCCTCAGCATGAATTGTTGAGGAGGCTTCCATCCTGCAGTGGGTTGATAATGGCTGCAATTTACTTTTTTTTTAATATTTTATAAGGCAATGGTCAGGCCACACGTTGAGTACTGCATACAGGTCTGGAGGACTCATTTTAAGAAGGATGTAGAGTTCCTGGAATGAGTATAGAGAAAGGCAACAAGATTAGTGAATGGAACAAAGGGTTGTTCTTATGAAGAAAGGCTTAAGTTTTGCAAATAACAGTGTCTGGAGACTAGGCACCTGGCAAGTGATCTGATTGAAGTGTATAAGGCCTTGAATGGTTTGAGCATGCTCAATGCTGATGTGATTTTTCCTCTTGGCTCAGAATAATTGCCTGAGAGGGCATAAATTCAAATTGGGGAAAGATAGTCGTAGGATAGATGTGTGGAAGTTTGCCTTTAGCCAGCGGGTGGTGATTGCTGGAACAAACTTCCATCTGTTGCTGTAGAGGCTGATAGCTTAAATAGATTCAAGGCAGAACTAGACAAATATCTGGAGCGAGTGGATGGGTGAAATGATAAGGTTTTTTTTTTTTTTTTTGGCTGATGCTATATACGCTTGCTTTCTTGCATCATATGCATGCCTTTACTAATGCTAATACTAACTAAATGAGTGGATGAAAAGGCTACAAGTAACTTTCTCAAAACCAAAGTGGCCAGACCCAAGAATAATTTTATACAATATAGATAGGCAGGTATCTAAGGATAATTTGAGGCAGGATCTTTATGAGAAAAACTTAGTTCTTATGGGATAAATAAGGAAGAAGCATAAGCAAAGGTCTTAATATTTTTTTTTCAGTGAAAATAAGTTGAAAAGTGTAGTTAATTGGATGTAGAAATTATCAATGCATGTTAGAAGATATTTGGAAACACAGCAAAGAATATTTATTGGAGTGATGTTATACAAGTTCAGTGGCTTTTATCTTGCAACTGCATGTTATAATTGTCACCATTTTGGATACAAGGCAAAAACATGTAAGAAAACCGAATAAACCTGAAGTCACTGTCAGATGGAATGACACACATATCACATGTCCTAATTTACAAAAGAAGGCTGTTTGGTTTAAGTGTCAGGAAAGAAAACTTACAACAAATTACTCAGTAAGAAACAGGAAATATCATGAGTACATGTGTTCAAAATTGGTTAAGCAAAGAGTGGGAGAAACTGAGGTTGGTGATGGAACTACAGTATTGGTTTATGTTTACTTCAAATTAATGCATAACAGTCAAGATGAGTTGTGAGTGGTGTGCAATAGAAGAAAATAGATATAAGTATTCAGGAAGTTTATAGACTTAAGGGAAAGTTAACAGACCACCTCTTACTACAAAGATAGCAAGTGTTAGTGAAAATAATTTAAGATTTGCAATAATTGTGTTTAACCAGTGAAAGTCACAGCTATAGACTCTTTGTGCATATATCATGCAGTGTGTGCAAATATCCAATGTGATTCAGTTAAGTTCTATGTTTTGTAAATTATTGTAAACATGGCATGGAAACAGAACCATACCTAAAGCAGATTTACAGATAATAAAGGCAGGCTGCTAGATTAAGTGATATCAGCTCACAGTCCTGTGATCCATAATCAACCTGGTAAAGGCTCAACCTTTTGACCAGTAAAAGGGAAGTCAAATATTGGTGTAACTTTGTCAAATTCCAAGGATTCATGAATTATAAGTGATTGGGCTGTTAAAGTACATTGGGTCTGTAGTGACCAATGAGCAACCTTGTTCTACATATGAAACCCTAGTCATGAGTTGTGGATCACATAAAAGGCAACTGGGATGATTTGCTGTGCAATACATTGACTGGACTCAATTTGGATAATGAGTAAGAAGGAAACTAGATTGTATATTAGAGGATGATCTACTGAGTATGACTGGGGTGGATGTGGTAAACATAGTTCAGCGATGCCTTTATAAGGCATTGGTGGCCTTGATTAGACAAGTTCCAGTGAAGTGGCAGTGTCCTGAGTTAATGAATCACCAAAAGAAGTCAAATAAAACCAGAAAGTAATTCTAGTGCAAGAAACATGTAGGTGATCAGCAAGAAGGTGTGGAGCTTAAAAATATGATATCTTTTATGATGTAAATATCCAAATCACCTGATAGCCAAATCAATATATGAAACACAGAGGGAATTAGTAAAAACAACAGGAAATGAGGACACGGGGAGAACAGCATACAAACTTTGTTGTGATAAGGTAAGATCATTATCAAGCAAAATTACATTCTCTATAGGACAGGAAAGGGATGAAAGCTTGAGTTGGGAAAGTAGTGTAAATAGAATCTTCAACCATTAATTGGCATAACTAATGATAAAATGAAGGCACTTCAAGTCCATACTCACCTGAAATATTTAAATGCAAGCTATGTTAATAGAAATGTGGAACTGCCATTTATAGTCGATGAGCTAGAAAATGCAGTAAGGTTTATCAGGTTTATGTAATAAGTATTCAGGAATGGATCTGATCAAGGATGATATTATCAAACATCTTTATGAAGTGATCCTCAATGCTGCTAATAGTTGTTAACTGTTTCTGAGATGGGGATTTTCCTTCCTTTGGAAGGATGTACTGATGAAGGTAATCCTTTCAAAACGAAGAAACAAACCAGGGTCATACCACCCTATTGCCAGGCCTAGGAAAAGTGTACAAAAGGATGCTGGCAATATGCCTTATTCCTGGAAGAGGAACAGATGACGTGCTACACTATTTGATGACTTCAGTCACTAGCTTGACTTTAAAGTATGTTCTTGGATTATTTGTGGACTTTGTGTGTGCATTTGCCACTGTGGGACTCTTGGGATGGTGATGCTATGTTTGGCCAAATGCAGTTCTTCAATCTACAATGTGATCAGAGATTATTTTATGGATAGGGCAGTTACAGTAAATCAGCTAATTGCTCAATAACCAGACAGGTGTTTAGGTTGGGTATCCACAACAATTGGTTTTTGCCACACTTATGAGCAATTTGGTTTTTGGAAGACTGGTTGTGCAGGAATTTCTCACATGCATGTGAACATGATTACCTAAGCCGATGATTTGGTAATGTTTTCGAAGATGATGTATGTATGGTTGTAGCTTGAGAACAGATCAAATCAGTTGATGAATGTTGTTGTTATTTGGTTTTTAGGAGCATTAGCAACTAAGGCCATATTGCTCCGGATATATGAGGTGGTCATTCCCTGACCTTTCCGCATCCTCCGTATTTGGTGGTCACGGGCTCGAACCCCGGTCTAATCAAGAAGCGTGTACTATGCACTGCTGCTCCTGCCCACTTGGCTACGGAGGCACCAGTTGATGAATGAACTGAATAAATGGTGCAAGTAGCACAAACTGACTGCAGTTACCACAAAAACGAAGATATTACTTTTCGCCATCCACACATCTTGATTGAAGGAGTCGGTTTGCAGTTAGTTACAACACTGAAATACTTGAATCAGTTAGATAGGGGCTTGAAATTTGTTTCACACATCAGCTATCTCTTGAATAAGATTAAGTGGTTTGTTGGCATGATAGCAAAGATAACAAGGAAGGAATGGGGAATACGGAGCAAGTCACTGAACTTGTATGACTGTATCTCCCTTCCAACTGTATCTTTGGTGTCTCCACTTGGATTGAGAATGTACTCCAGAAAAGAAATAGTACAAAGTTGCTTTTGGTTCAATGCACGATGCTCTTAAAACTTGTCATAGTATGCTGTATGGTACCAACTGAGGCAATTCAAGCTGTATCGGGTCGAATGCCAGTGGACCTATACCTAGTTTGTTTGTTATTTTGGTTTTTAGGAGCATTAGCAACTAAGGCCGTATTGCTCCGGGAATATGCGGTGGTCATTCCCTACACCTAGTGTTTGGAAGCATGCGCTATTATATGTGTCAGTCCAGTCCCTGTGAGTTGATAGTCATTAAAGTGGATCTTTTAAATGATCCAGGAAAGAAAAAAAAAAGCAAATGTAGGAGTTACTAATGGTTAAATGAGAGGACCATTGGACTGAACTGATTAAAGAAGAAGTCACTCACAGGTTCTTCCCATACATTAGCAAAGTGACATATCAGAGATACAATTGATTTGTCCCAAATCTGCATTGCTTGTTTCTATTGATAGGGCAAATTGCTTCTGTGGAGTTCAAGAGACATAGCAGCATATATTATACCAAAGTTGGGAATACAAGGATCTTCGTCTACAATTAGTGGAAGCTGCTCCTAGCTTAGATTGTCTGAGCAAGGGAGAAGAGACACTGCTGGCCAGGACAAAGGAAGGCTTTCGGGCTTTCCAGCATTTTGAACAGAAAAATTTTTGCGGAATTCAGATATTATTAGAATATGAGGAAGAAATGGTATGGCAAAATTAAATTGCTGTCAGAATGGAACTGTTTTCTATCAATTATAGGGCAAGCGTGGATGTGTGGAAATTGTTTTAGGAAAATGGTGGTCATCTGTCCTGTTCTGTGGCAAAGTCTGTTCTTTCTGGCCTGAAGATGCAGCTATATTTACTGCATTTCCACCGTGTACAGTTCTTTGTTCTGCACTAGAATGTATTGCATTAAGCAAGCTCCATAACAAGATGGATGATATTTCAGTCCAATGCAGTTCCTTGTACTGCACAAGCTTAAGGTAATGGATGATTTTGGGATATGTGTGGTTCTTTGTGCTGTGTCACCAAAGCTTTACATGCTAGTGTGATGTGATTAGAACATATGCAGGTACATCCGATTTTTGCAAATGACTGGATCAGAAATGTGATGTAAATCTTCTACTGCGCCTATTGGGTCAAAGGATTTGTTTTGCCATCCTATCCTTAGCATTCGTTTTGAGTATCTTGGTTGGGCATTTGACAAATAATTGGACTTGACAACCAATTTGTAACTCGATTAACAACCAACCAGCGACTTTAGGATTGTAATGCTGAGCCAGGTTGATCACTCAACGCAGATTCAGATGTCTAGTATCATTGTTGTGGGCTCCAGGGATTCCTCCATTCTCTGCTGAGTCCTCAGTACTGGGCACAGCCCAAGCCGTTATTTCCGGCCAACAAACAAAACATGTTCTGCCTTGGCCAGACCCAACAGGCATATAGTAGCCAGGGTGCATCAGACACCAGGTCTAGTGCCCCCCTGACCCCCATCCCTAGCTGTGTGGAAGCACACCAGGTTCAACTATCGATGACTCTTTACTGGGGTCCCAGGGTAGTTGGAGGGGCCCCAAGTAGTAAGTGAAAGGAGTTGGTGATAGTGGAAGTATGGGATGTTTGAGTGGGGGGATAAGAGGATAGTAAGTTGGGAATAGGAGAAGGCATTCCCTAGAAAACTAAGTGATGAGAGTACTAAAAGATTACAGATTGTAGTGATGGACAGTGTGTCAATCCCACCCTGGAAATGGATCGGCAAGTCCACAGGCCTACTATGCCGAGGCCTGTTTCCACTCAGCGTGACTGAGTCAGATGGTGTAATCCCACCCCAATATGGGATTAGCTGTCATGGTCTGGAGCATCTTCCGAGTTTGTTAGTGGGTTCCTCTTGTCGGGAATTCTGCTAGGATATGGTGGAACCTGTAGGCTGGTCACGTCCAGGCAGGATCCTAGTTTGGGTGAGCCAGCAGACGTTGCTGCCATTTGTTGTTGTTATTATTCGGTTTAATGACACAAGGGCTACTAATCGCTGCCATTTCAATACACGTTCTGCGAATTCATACATAACCCTACCCCACATTACGCACACTTATTCATCATTACACTGATGAACATTGCTGGGTACATTACCATCAAAATCAAGCAGCAGGGTTGGCACAGCCTGGCTTAAAGAGGACACTATCACACACACTGGGTGGCAGAAACTGCCTAGTACAATAAATAATAAAAAAAAATCAAAAAAAAAAATCCATGAGTGCATATATACCATTAAGAAAATATGGTGTAAGGAGAATGGCAGATGGATGAATACATAGCTGGGTAGTCTAACACAGCTGAAAATGATAGCATGGATAAGGTTAGGGAAGCCAAGTTTTGGGCTTTCAAGTATTTTGAACAAGAAATTTTTTGTAGAATTCAGATATTATTAGAATATGAGGAAGAAATAGTATGGCAAAATTAAATTGCTGTCAGAAAGGAACTGTTTTCTATCAATTATCAAAATGCTCAAAATAAAGCACATTCATGTATGTGAATATAAAGAAGAAAATGAATCAGATTGGAACCTTGTGTACCAGGCATGGAAAAGTCATAGATAACCAGCCAATGAATTGAATGGGTTATTTGCATTGATCTTTGTTGATAAAAGACCCTTTGTAGCAAGGAAAAGCTGTGAGAGTGAAACTGAAATACATGAAATTAATGATTTCAAAATTACAGATGCAGAAGTTAATTGGAAAAACTTTTGAGTCAAAAATCAAGTAAAGCTCCTGGAGTTGATGGCATATACCCAGTAATTTTGAAAGAGACAGCTAGAAAACGTATTGAACTATTAAGGTTAATTATGAGGACTTAACTGGACTTAGAAGAGATTCCCAGTATATAAAAGTGCCTATAAGAGCAACGTGAGTAACTAGAGTTTGGGAAAACTATGGAAACAAGGATTAAGTGTGCAATCCAGGGAAATTTAGATAGACATGGCATTTTGAAAAACAGACATGGTTTTGTTATGGGAAAATCATGTTAAACCAATCTAGTTAGCTATATTGACACAGTTATTTAGGAGCTGGATGTAGAAAAAAATTTAAACATAATTCATTTGGATTTTAGAAAGGTATTTGACTACTGATTACTGTATAAGCTGAAACAGGGAAAGTTTCTAAGATGGATCGTTGGATGGCTGCAGTGCAGGAAGCAGAGAGGTGCAATCAACTGATATTCTTCTGATTGGCAAAACATCAAAAGTGTATTCCCCAAGGCTCAGTTCTAGGTTCACTGGTTTCTGAATTTCATAAATATCATTGCGGCATGGAGGGAGCGACATCAAAATTTGCATATGATATAAAGATTGAGAAAGTGGCATCAGTGCCAAGCAATGCTTCTTCAGAATGAACTGAACAGTAGTAGTAGTAATGGCAAATGATGCGAGAAAGCAAGCTTATAAAAACACTTGCACAGTTCAACCATCCATTCCCTCCAAGAATTTGTCTAGTTCTTCCTTGAATTTATTCAACTCATCCACTTCCACAACGGATGGAAGCCTGTTCCAATGGCCGACCGGGCTAGCCAGGTAGGTAAAGTGCCTGCCTGGCAACCCAAAGGTCGCAGGTTCGATTCCCGCCTCGGGATTGGATCACAGTAAAATGCAAAAACTTTGGGAGGTGCATTATAGCCATAGAAGTTGATGCTCCAACAATTAACAAGGAAACGCAAACCCTGTTCCAATGATCAAGCACCCGCTGGCTGATGGCAACTTACACACATTTATCCTGTAACCATCCTTCCTCAACTTGAATTTATGCCCCCTCACGTGTTTAGTCCTGGCAAGTTGAATGCCATTAACATTCAGCATACTCAATCCATTCAAGGCTTTAAACAACTCAATCAGATCTCCCCACAGGTGCCTTGTCTCAAAATGCTGCAATTTGCAGAACTGAAACCTTCCTAGGTAATAGCACCATTTTGTTCCCTTCACCAGTCTGGTTGCCCTTCTCTGCACCTGTTCCAGCAGAACTACATCATTCCTAAAGTGAGGCCTCCAGACCTGTATACAGTACTCTCAGATGCAGCATTATACAAAGGGATAATCACCCCCTTATCCCTGCTAACAAAGTTTCTGTATATAATTGAAATTTTTCTTATATCATTGACAAAACCCCATGAGCTGTACTGGTGGCATGTTTACACTGTTCAGAGAATTTCATATATGACTGCACAATTATTCCCAGATCTTTTTCATTCTCCGCCAACCTGAGTGTAGTACCACACAAGTGATGTTACTCTGGGTTTACTGCTACCCATATGCAATAACTTGCATTTGTCAATTTTAAACTTCAACTGCCATTTCTGAGCCCATCGACCCAATTTTCCTAGATCTGTTGCAGGAGCTCACCCTGGTGACTGTCATTAACCACCCTGCCAAACTTTGTATCATCTGCAAATTTACACATTAAGACTGATATACTGTCATCAATATCATCGATTAATACTGAAAACAACAATGGTCCAGCACTGAACTCGGGGAAACTCCACTAATAACTTTAGTTCATGAATAGCAGTGCCCATTGATAACCACTCTCTGTCTTCCACTTAACCATCCCTTTATCCATATAAGTAACTTGCCCTTAATGCCACACAGCTCAAGTTTGTACAGCAGTTTTTAATGTGCAACAGTATCAAAAGCCATCCTGAAATATATAATGTGAAAATTATTTTTTGCATCCAGTTCCTTGGTCACTACATCATAATAACCTATCAGACTGGTTAGACAAGACTGTCCCTTAACAAATCCATGCTGTGATTGCAGTATAATTGCATGCCTGTCCAGATGGTCCTGCATTACTTCTTTAACCAGTCGCATTCCACTTTTTTCCCTGGAAGAGATGTTAAGCTAGCACAGTGGTTTTCAACCGGGGTGCCACAACATTCCATGGGTGCCACGTAATTTGCGTTTAAGTTACTTAAACTTATTATTATTTTTTAAATTTATATGTTTATTTCATTATAAGAAGGTGTACAGTATCTTTTTAATTTTGTGGTGATCTATAATTGATGTTTACTTAGTACCTCTATATAAAGAATAAAATTATATACTGTATATATATAATTTGTATTATGAAATGTAATTTTTATAATTATATTATTATAATAAATATCATATAACATATATATTTACACAGAGAGAGAGAGAGAGAGAGAGAGAGAGAGAATCAGATCTAACAGGCAAAAAACTAAGTAGGGGTGCCGTAAAATAAAATAAATTACTTAGGGATGCTGTTATTAAAAAAAAGATTGAAAACAACTGAGCTAACATGTCTGTAATTACTTATGTCAATTACCTCAGGGGGTCACATCTGGTGAGTATGGGCTTGGCACACCTAGGGTCCTGAGCTGGATATCATCATTCTTCTCTTCTCTTTCTTGGTGTTTCCCTTCTATCTCTCTCTCTCTCTCTCTCTCTCTCAGGGTAACTCAGACATTTTTTTTTGGCTGGTGCAGCATAAGCCTCAGGCTTCCTTGTACCATATGGCTAATAATAATAATCTTTGATCCACATTTATGAATTGGGGATACATTTGCACATCTCCAGTCCATAAAGACCTCATCTCCCTTAATATAACTGGATAGACTGAATCCATTCCATGTGCCTTTTTTATGTTCATCTTCAACAATTTCTCTTCTAATTTCCTTTCAGTTATCACAGAATCATTTAGCTCCTTGTTACAGTCTGATAAATTTCTGGTATCCCCTTCCCTAAAGAATTCCTCAGAAATCCAACACCGAACCCTGGGGGACTCCACTAATAACATTAGTCCATGGAGAGCAGTGTCCACTGATTACCACTCCCTGTTTTCTCCCAATGAACCATCTTTTATCCATTGTAGCAACTTACCCTTAATGCCATACTGCTCCAATTTGTACTGTAATCTGCCATGTGAAACAGTATCAAAGGATTTCCTGAAATCCAAGTATATGATATCCTCCAGTTCATTTGTGAACACTAATTTCAGTCAATATCTGGGAAGTTAAAAAATTCTTCATAGTAACCAAACAAATTGGTGAGACAAGACTTCCCCTTAACAAACTCATGCTGTGTCTGAATTATTACTGCAGTCTTGTATAGATGAGATCCTGCAATGCTTCTTTAACCAGTGACTCCATTATTTTCCCCAGAAAAGAAGTTAAACTAACAGGTCTGTAATTACTGTCACCCTTTGATTCCCCTTTGTGAATTGGGGATAAATTTGGGATACATTGAGTCCAAGGTAAAGGTAAAAAAAAAAAAAAGCCTTTGAAACTGTCCCCAATCATTTGCATTATATTTTCCGGGAACCAATGGGATAACGGAAAGAGTTTTTTCGATAGTAAATAAGCTGTGGACATCAACAAAAACACAACTGAAAGTAGAAACGGTGAAAGCAATATTACAAGTTAAGTACAATTTTGATAATTCTTGTGAAGAGTTTTACGAAGAAATAGAATACAGTAATGAAGAATTATTAAGAAAAATTCACTCAGCAGAAAAATATATTTATTTATATTATTTAAATTCTCTTGTTTTTATTGTTAAAAGAAGTATGTATTGTTATTATTAGTATTATTTCACAGAAAAAACGTAACCTTTTTTCACTAAATAAAAATGAAAGTTGATTAAAAATATGAGCCCTCTAATAAGTGCTTTTTGTTTCCTTCTAATAACAACTATTTTTCTCAGTTCATGTCCTTCACACAACCTTCTGTTCATCATGTAGCATAACAGGAGGGGTACCTATACTGAATTTCAGCCTTTCTGTAAAAAAAAAAAAAAAAATATATATATATATATATATATATATATATATTTGTTTTTGTTTTGTTTTTTAAGAAGTGTGATATTTTATTTTATAAGTTTAGCTCAAAGAACTAAGGTATATGTATTTAATTTATATTTTGTATATGAATATTTTTTTATAAATAAAAAAATAAATTAAAAAAATGTGTACTGTATATTGTTTCTAGGGAGATGTAAAATCCCCCCCCACCTGATGTACCGCATTGGAATACTAAGGATCTGGTCACTTTAAGGTAGTCTCCACTAATATCATGCAGATAAAATAGTTCTAATGAATTGTTCAATGTGAGCTGCTGTGGGGTATACAAAATCAGCTTTCAAAGTTAATATAGCTAAAGCAATTCTATTGAAAGCAGTACAATACTAGGGCAACTCATTACAAAGGCAAGTTTGTTCTGGTGAATTAAGACAAAAGCATTAGCCATGCAGTTTAAATTCTGCTGCCTGCAAAAGCAGATGGTAGGATAAGACAGTAATTATGAATGTTCATAGATATAAATAAGTTCAGTTATTTTTGCTTACTATTTATTGAAATGCGCTTTTCTAAAAGTACTGAACTACTAGGTATGTACACCTTTATAAAATACGGCACCTCCAAAGGGTGCCAGATTTTAAAAGGGCTTACTATACTTCTCTATCTCATTCTTAAGCTATATCTTGAAATGAGGAATACACCATTTTTGAATATAAAAACAGGTACTTGGGTATCAGGTTTCCAATGAATGGCTCATGAGTGGGATGCTCTTCCCTGAGACTGAAAGATTCATGCTTGCCATCCAAGACCAGGTAATCAACACCAGAAACTACAGATTGTCAAGGAATCTGGAGTGACAGATGACACATGCTGACAGTGCCATCTGGCCTCAGAAATGATCCTATACAACGCTACACGCAGGATGCAGGGAAATCACCCAGACAGAGTACACTCACAGACATGACCAGGTCACCAGGATAATACAACAGAAGCTAGTGAGGAAATACTAGTTTTTCAAAGAAATGTATTACAAATATGAATCCCAGGCTGTGCAAGGGACTCCAACCCACAAGCTGTACTAGGACCATGCCATAACAGCAGGCAAGACAATCCTGCACAACAGACTGGACATAACCTTCATCGACAAGAAGGAAAAGGCTACCTATCTGATCACCATAATGGTGCCTAGTATTGGCAACCTCCAGAAAACCTACGAGGAAAAGATCAGGAAGTATAGAGACCAAGGAGAGTGCAAACTCTAAGACAGAAGGCCAAAGATATGTGGCATATGGAACAAGTAACGGCAATCATAATCACCATGTCGATCACTGGTATGATGCCAAAGATCCTACATAAGAGCCTAACAGCAATAGGTCTCCCAGAGAACAGCTACAAGGAACTTCAGAAAGTTGAAATTCTGAACATCTGTAGGATAGCCGGAGAGTTCCTTGACCAACAGTAATAACAGCTGGACATAATTACACTGTGCAGTTGGTACCAGTACTAGTTAGGGGTGGAATCCATCCACCCCATAAGGGAGAAATAATAATAAAATCTTTTACATTTACTTACATATCGCATGATTCGGTTTCATCATCTTATAGATCAGAATTACAGAGAATTTATTTGATCTGGGCATACAGGTATGAGTTTTGATTTCAATTTTCAAGGCTATTTTCTTAGTGCCATCTACAATTATTTGAAAGCACAGTTAAGACATTGCAATACCTAACTGAAGATATCTAGACAATCTGTACAGAAGCGTACATGTTATATGAAATACAAATATACTGCAAAGAGCACACATATTGAAAATGCATATATATATGTACTCCACAGGGCTCTTTTGAAAATAATTATATATAATGAGGGGCAGTCAAAAAATTCTAGGAATGGAGTAAAAAGACAACAGGTACAAAATTCTGTGTTGTTTTATTTTTCAGTGTATTCACCCCAAGGTTCAATATATACACATTGTATTTAACATGCAAAGCATATAAATCTTTAAAAAAAAATTCTTTTGGGCATCAAACCTGACTTCCACACTGTCATGGAGAGGAAAAATCAATGTTTTGTTACTGTGGTTTTAGGTGCAAGGTAATAAATTAAAAACAATCCTTTTGTATCCAGAAAAATGTTTTTCTGGATACAGTTTTTTTCTGGATAGTGTTTTAATGTATGGGCTTGGTGTAATATGTACTGTATATATGAAATGGTGTTCAATAAGTTCTGAGAACAGGGTATATAAAATATATTAATACATTATAAAATAGGTTATTTTGATAGATTGGCTTTTAGCAGCTGATGGTTAGAATAAAATATTTTTGGGTTTGGAGATCTGTGTTTCCACCACATGCTTTCTAATTTGGAATCAGGATCATAAAAATATAGCCAAGTTTCAATACCAGTCACCAAACAGGATAAAAATCTATCTAGATTAGCAGGAATTAATTTTAAATTCTCTTTTGATGATTCCACCCTTTGATGTCTGACACGAATGGAAAGGTTTACAGGAACCCATTTTGCACAAACTTCGCACATTCTCAAATGCTCTTGTATTATTGTTAAAATGCTTCCATAGAAAATTTTAAGTACTTATACAAGTTCAGACACATTAAGTCTGTTTCCTAAAATTTTTTCATCAATGATGGCAACTCTTTTATAATTCATTACTTTTTTCCACAATGATAGCAACTATTTCAAAATTTGTTGCTTCAGATGGCTAACCAGACCTTGAACCATCCTCAACTGACTTCTATCCTCTTTTGAATTCTGTTGACCATCTTGCAAAAGTAGCATAACTAGGTGATACTTTCCCAAACACCCTAGTCTTTTTTTCATGGATTACTTTAGATTTCTGCCACCTTTGGTGAAAAAATTTATTACTGGACAATGCTCAATTTTTTGAATACTCATGCTTCTTTCAACTACCAACATAAAAAATTAAATTTTGGAACTACATAAAACACTAACATACAATTTTTTTTCATGTTATTTTACAAGGCATTAAGCTATCAAAATGACCCATTGTAGTTTATTAATTAGCATTAGCAAGGGCATATGATGCAAGAAAGCAAGCTTATATAGCATCAGACAAAAAAAAAAAAAAAAACAACAAAAAACCCTTATTTCACCCATCCCCTCGCTCCAAATGTTTGTCAAGTTCTGCCTTGAATTTATTTAAGCTATCATCTTCTACAAAGACAGATGGAAGTTTGTTCCAGCAATCAACCACCCACTGGCTAAAGCCAAACTTCCGCACATCTATCCTACAACTGTCTTTCCTCAATTTGAATTTATGCCCTCTCAAGCGATTAATCTGAGCAAGAGGAAGAATCCCATCAGCATTGAGCATGCTCAAACCATTCAAGGCTTTATACACCTCAATCAGATCACCTCGCAGGTGCCTAGTCTCCAGACACTGTAATTTGCAAAACTTAAGCCTTTCTTCGTAAGAGCAACCCTTTGTTCTGGTCACTAATCTTGTTGCCCTTCTCTGTACTCGTTCCAACAGCTGTACATCCTTCTTAAAATGAGGCCTCCAGATCTGTATACACTACTCAAGGTGTGGCCTGACCATTGCCTTATACAAAAGGATAATCACCTCCTTATCCCTGCTAGAAAAATTCCTGTATATCACTGACAAGACACAATGAGCTACTCTTGCAGACTGTCTGCACTGCTCAGAAAACTTCACATCTGCCTGCACAATTACCCCCAGGTCCTTTTCATTCTCTACCACTGTCAGTGTGGTACCACAGAGTTGATATGTTACTCTGGGATTACTGCTTCCCATATATAGTACTTTACATTTGTCAATATTAAACTTCATTTGCCACCTCTCAGCCCATCTGCTGAACTTTTCTAGATCCTGTTGCAGCAGCGTACTATCATTAACAACCCCGTCAACCTTCATATCGTCTGTTGTTGTTGTTTTTTTGGGTTTTAGGAGCATTAGCAACTAAGGCCATATTGCTCTGGGATATGCGGTGGTCATTCCTTGACCTTTCCGCATCCTCCGTATTTGGTGGTGACGGGCTCGAACCCCGGTCTAATCAAGAAGCGTGTGCTACGCACTGCTGCTCCTTCCCACCTGGCTATAGAGGCGCCTTGTATCGTCTGTAAACTTGGACATTAAGCCTGATATACCATCATCAATATCATTTATAAATACAGAAAACAACAATGGACCCAACACTCAACCCTGAGGGACTCCACTAATAACATTAGTCCACGAAGAGCAGTGTCCATTGATTACCACTCTCTGTCTTCTCCCACTCAACCATCCCTTTATCCATAGCAGCAATTTTCCTCCAATGCCACACTGCTCCAATTTGTGCAGCAGTCTTCCATGTACAACAGTATCAAAGGCCTTTCTTTGGGGTATATAACAGAGTATATAATACATTTTATATACTCTGTTGTCAGAACTTTTTGACCATACCTAGTAGTTAAGTACTTCACAGATTCCATACACTGAAACCCAACATACTTATGTACTTGCCAAAAGATTAATGAAGGGTGATAAAAAAGGTGGAAAATAATTTTGATGCAGAAAATGTAAAATGATTATTAATGAAAATTACTGGGGTTACTTTCTGTTTGAAGAAAAACTTAATTTTGAAATGGCTGTCAATTTACACTTTAGCTGCTTGAAAAACTAAATGAAAAAAAAAGAGGCATTTAATGCATTTCAAACATTTGCCAATGATACATTCAACAAGTTCAGTACAGCATGCAACAGGCACAAAACTTAGGGCAACCAAAATAACAAAAATAATACTGGTATCACTGCTACTACAACACCCAAATGATTCAAACTAGTCTCTCACCTCATTCTGTTGAGTCAAAACCTTCACATTTTGTTGCCCATTCATTACTGCCACTCTTCCTTGAATGCTATAATTTTTGTTCATTGTGTCATGACTGATTCCCTCTTCTCACATTTTTAATTTGTCCCTTTTTTGATAAATAATTTAACCAAAATAATAAATCTAAGTAACTCTTAACTAACCCATATGATTGCCTTAGTGCAATTAAATTTTACAGGGCATGAGCAAAACCATCAACTAACTCTGGCTGGCTGACACATTATAAGTTTGTGGAAATGCCTTCTCATCATCTGCTAACATCTTACTACAAAGTATTCCGGTTATGGCTTGACACATAAAAACACTCTAAACCAATATCCTGCACTAACATTAAAGTATATGGAAATAACCATGTAATTTCTCCAGTCCTCTGCATGGTAAACTTGGCCTGACTTAGCCGAGTGGTCAAGAGCGCGAGTGCAGTAGCACACACTCTTTGGTGGATCGGGGTTCAAGCCCATGACTGCTAAATACAACTAACATTTGTATTGATTGATTTATTGTAAACTCCACTGACCTGGTGGTCATGCTGAAGTATAAACAAGAACATTTAATAAAATAAAAATAAATACCCTACTAGTCTTACTAGGAAGTAATCTGCCCCCTCCCCCCAAAAAAATATATTGGTACCACAAATGCCAGGGTTCACTAATTAATTTTCTTTACAGTGCAGATTACAAAATATGTAACTCATTGTGATCTGCATCTCTTTTTAGCATAAAATTAATGTTAAGTAAATATGATAACATTTTTATTTTCTTTACAGAACACAAAGAATGTTCCGTAACATATGACTATTTTAAAAATGCACACATCACATTAAAGGAACTTACAAAACTAAATTACTTTACGCAAAACTTGACTTGGGTTCAGATAAAGATTTCGTTTAGTGTCATGTACAGATTTTTTTTTTTCTGATTAACATTTACATTTTTCCTGGATGTGTTTTGGACTTCTCATAATGCTTTAAAAATTACCATGTTTGTTATAAGGTGATGTAAATTAACATTTATTTTTGCCTTTATTATGCCCTCTAAAATGCTGAGAGTGAATGTATATATATCTGGTTTCATCACCATGTTCTTAATTTGTTTTTCTTATTGTATTGTCAACCTTATCATGATTTTTATATTGTATAAGTGGAAAATGAAATTTACTGCATTTTCGTATATTTTATGGGCATAATTTACCGGCACCTTTATTAACAGTGACGTGTGACATTTGGATGCAATGCACTTCGAACTTTATAATATTCCGTAAATTTTTTCACATGTTTATCTACTATTCAAATAAGCTTAAAATGATTTAACTAAATTTGCATTTTTTATTGTCTATTGTTAAGATATTTTTTATATAAAATTGTATAACCATTTTTATAATTCTAAATTACTCAGTCGGACCTCTGTTTAATTATTTTGAATTCCCCTTGGAAGATACATTTAAAATAGTTTCGGTTGAGGGAAGAAAATTTTCTTAGCGAACGGATTAGGAGAGAATTAACTTGGTACGGCCTGTTCGCATTTCTGGCCTTCAGGCAATTAGTGCTGCTGCGCGAATTAAGAGAGCTAAAGTGATTAGTTTTGTATAACGTAGCGGTACCTGGTAAAACCTATCCGACCACCTGTCCCACATACGGAGAAGTCGCGCTTATCAAGAGTGAGCAGATCAAGTAGTATTCCCAATGGGCTCTGGCCCACCTTCTACCGCAGTGGTGTCCAACCTTTTCCAGTACCGGGGCCATATTCAAAAAAATTCAGTTTCTTTAGTGTGTTACATTTTCGATATCTTATTGCATGTAAAAGTAAAATTGAAAATATTCAAAAATTTTATTAAGTACAATACACAATTACATTTACTGAACAAAACATTTAATGGGAAATTTTTTTTGATAATAAAATTTAAAATGCTGTTTTAGTTCACTTTCCTCGCGGGTCGTAGGTTGGACACCTATGTGAATCAACTAAGTGCCCCGTTCGAGAATTAGAAAAGTGATTTTCTTTTATCCCATAAATAATCATCTGTTATTTAGCGGAAGTGCGTTATCCATATTTTTCCGAAAATATTCCCTATCTCTATTTACACTTTACTTTACCTGAATATCCGAATGATACCGATATTTTGGCCAGTTTCAAAAAAAAGAAAAGAAAAAATTAAAAATTTAAGAACTAGTGACAATACCGATGACGAGAGAAGGAAAACGAGGACAACGAAGGTATTAAATCTTCTAAACATGAATTGTTGGCATTTGGTGAAAATGAAGTTAGAAAATTGTCAATTAGAGTAAAATGCAATTCGTGGATTCCTAATTGATAAGGTTTCCGAAGAATTGAAGCATTTGATGAACGCTCTGAGTACGATACCAATTTCACCGAGTGAATGTGAACGAGGATTTTCAGAAATAAATCTGATCGCCAACCAGCGCTTCGTTGATGGCAAAAACAGTTTCTTCACTACTGTTTCTTAAAATTGTGGGCCGTCCGCTGACCTGCTGCGATCCAGCAAAATATGTCGATTCGTGGTTGCTTCGGAAACGTCATTCAGCAACCGATACAAAAAGCAGGAAAAGAAGTCAACATTGGGTGTCGGATGAGAACTTAATAAAAATTTCGAATATTCTACAAAAACTTTATTATTAAATTATTTTACTTATTTTTTTTTTATATACTTGAATAATAAATTGATGCTTAATAAACTGTGTTAATATACTTAATTTCTTGTTCTTATTCTAAAAAAAAAAAAAAAAAACATTACTACTAAAGTAACAATATGGGGGGGGGGGGAATTAGAGTACTTTTCATATCCTTTTAATTTTCAATTTTTCCCGATAGCAAAGAATGAGTACCGGCACCTATTTTTTTTTTTACAAAAAAAGCACTGGTTAGGACCATATGTTCAAGAAAATGCAGAAGAACCAAAGCACAAAGAAATATAAGAATTATATCCAAAGAAATAATTTTTTAGGAAAAATGTACCTCCTAATCATCTACTGCTAATGGACACCACTAATTCCACAAACATACAAACTGGATGATACCACACCCAAGGTAGTGGAAGAATAAAAGAGACCTAGAAGTAATCATTCAGTCTAATGTGAAGTTCTCTGAACAGCAACAGATAGTTTGGTAGGCCAGCTTGTGGGGTTCTTTGAATGATATACAGGAATTTTGATAACAAGGACGAGGAGGTGATTATCCCATTGCATAAGGAAATAGTTAGGCCACATCTTGAATACTGCATACAGATCTGGAAGCCTCATTTTAAGAAGGATCTGTTGGAATGGGTGGAGAAGATTAGTTGAGGACAGAAAAGGGTTCTCTTACCATGAAAGGCTTCAGTTCTGCAAATTTCAGCACTCGGAAACCGCACCTGTGAGGAGACCTTACTGAAGTGTTTAAAGCTTTAAACAGATTAAGTAAACTAAATGCTGATGGCATCCTTATTCTTTTTCAGACAATGCACACACACATAAGGCGACATAATATGAAAAAGGATGACTAAAGGACAGTGTGAAAATTTGCATTCATCCAGAGAGTTATTGATTATTAGTATAAACTTCCATCTGGTGATGTAAAGTGGAAGGTCTGAAAAAATTTAAGGAGGATTAGACAGATTACACAGCCAACATGACTTTTACATGTAGATTTTGAAAATAATTCTTAAAATTTTAATCATGTCACAACCTTTACATATACTGGTTTTTGTGTTTACCCATATCTTACTACAATTTAGGGAAGCAGATATGACACTGTTGTGTTGTATTACCTGTAAATAATGTTTGCATGTGCTCATAGATTGTAGATGGCAGTAATGTTGGTGAGAGTTAACATGTTCAACCTTGTATGTCTGCTTCCCACCTCTCTTTCATTAATGGAAAGACAGTTACAGTGTGAGTACATATACAATTTACCTGCACATCTATTGTTAAAATACTAAAGAAGCAAAGGAAGTATCTGAATCACCTGACAGTTTCTGCTATGTGTGCAGATAACAATTACAACAATTTAAGGGAAAAAACCTACAGTATTACTAAACGTGTGTTATTCTCTGTACTTGAGTCGCAAGATTGATGATTAGGACAAAACTTGGGCTCCACATACATGCTGTATTACTTGCACCACAAATCTGAGGATGTGATTAACTGGGAAAATTAAAAAGTATACCTTTTGCTGTTACTAGTGTGGTGAGAACTGTGCAACCACATATTGATATTTCTACACAAAAAAAAAATAAATAAAAAATACAAGGACTGTCCAGAAAAAACAAGCACAGCATCGAATATACTAACATATCATCTGCAATAAGGCCCGTTCCACACAATGCAGATCTGTCAATACCAGATCCCCAAAATTATGGGATAAAAACACTGATGAATATAGCAAGGATCCTTGTGTTGCAGACTTTCCTGGTCTGACCAGGAAATAATAATGTGCCACACTTAATTAAGCAAGAAGGATTAAATTATTTAGTTCGTGATTTAAACATCTAAAAAACAGCAGAACTCCTTGGTTCTGGGTACAACAATGGAAGTTACTTGAGGCAGAAACTAAAATTACAGAATGTTGAAAACATCACAAAGTGTTATCATAATATTTCATTACGGAACACAGTACATGCTTCTATAAAGATATTAGTGGCATTCTGAATGAACTAGAAATTGAATGCAATCCCAATGAACAGCATATATTTATTGATGTCCCAAAAATTTAAGTTTAAAAGCACTTTTGCTGCACAATGGAAATGCATTTCATCAGTTCCTCTACTTCATGTGTTGGTTTTGCCTTTGCTTGGAATGTCTGCGGTGATCTTAAGGTAATAACTGGATTACTCACTAGTCTGCAGGGAGGTTTCACAAAACAATGTTATTTTCTATGTTTGTGGAACAGTCATGCAACAGGAAAATTATATGGCACAACAGTAGGAAAAGAGGGAACTTTTACCACGGAAAAGTAATATAAAATACGTTCCACTGGTTGAACCAAAAAAAAGGTTATTCTTCCACCTTGCATATAAAGCTTGAACTAATGAAGAATTTTTATTAAGGCAGAAGGAAGTGGAAGGATGAAGAAGGAAGTAGATTCTGCTATTGAGGGAAATGGTTCCCAATTTAACAGATGCAAAACTGAAAGAAATTTTTATTAGGTCTCAAATAAAGAAACTCCTCAAAGATGATGTACTTGAAACTAAGCAACATGATAGCAAACTTGCAGCTTGGTGATCATTCAGAGCAGTTTTGCATGGATTTCTTGGAAGAAAGATTTTTTTGTTGTTCAGTGCTATTAGAGAGGACGAACAGATGAAGTGGGCAGGTTTTTTTTTTTTTTTTGGGCTGATGCTGGTTAGTGGCAAATGATATAAGGAAGGTGGAAGTAGGAATCACTAGGTGGCAATGATCACAGTGTGCTGAAGTGGGATTTACTCAAAGAGGTAACTACCATCAGGGGTAAAGTGAAGGGTTTTTGCTTTCGTAAAGGCAACTACGGTGCTCTGAGTCAGTATTTAAATTCTATACGGTGGGATCAACTGATGATGTTAACAACAGCAAATTCAAAATGGGAAGCATTCAAAGAATTTATCTTGGAAGCTACTAGGCTTTACATACCAACTAAGAATTAACACAATTAAGAAATATTGTTCAAGGTTTAGGCCTAAATGGATGTCAGATGAACTAATGAGACATATGGCAGAGAAGGAAAACGCATGGGATACATATAAATTAATGGGTGACATGGAAGCCTATGGTAGATATAAGTTGGTCTGTAATCAAGTCACAAAGGAGATTAGGCAGGCAAAGGCAGATTATGAGAAATCTTTAGCAAAGGATGCAAAGAAAAACAACAAAGAGTTCTTTACCTATGTAAACTCTAGAAGGAAAGGGATGAATCAGATTGGTCCACTGGGTATTGATAGTTCAACTGTTGATGATCCTGCTCAGGTGGCTAACAAACTAAATGAATATTTTGCATCTACATTCACACATGAGGTGTATTAAACTCTGGCAGTAAGATTGATAATCTTTTAATAACTGAGAGTAAAGTGGAGGAGAAATTGTTGAAGATAAACATAAGAAAGGCAGCTGGGGTGGATGGAATCTATCCAGTTATATTAAAGGAGGCAGCAAAGGAAGTAGGCAAACCCTTAGCCATAATTTTGAGAGCTTCCTTGGACTCAGGGAGGTACCCATGGACTGGAAATGTGCAAATGTGACCCCAATCCACAAAGGAGGATCAAATGGAGACACAGGTAATTACAGACCTGTTAGTTTAACTTCTGTTCCAGGGAAATTAATGGAGACACTGGATAAAGAAGCATTGCAGGATCATCTAGACAAGACTTCAGTTACAGCTCAGCCACAGCATGGGTTTGTTAAGGGGAAGTCTTGTCTAACCAATTTGATTGGATACTATGATGTAGTCACAAAGGAACTGGATGCAAAGAATAATTTTGATATCATATATTTGGATCTTAGAAAGGCTTTTGATACTGTTGCAATGGAAGACTGCTGCACAAATTGGAGCAGTGTGGCATTGGAGGAAAATTGCTACTATGGATAAAGGGATGGTTGAGTGGGAGAAGACAGAGGGTGGTAATCAATGGACACTGCTCTTCGTGGACTAATGTTATTAGTGGAGTCCCCCAGGGTTCAGTGTTGGGTCCATTGTTGTTTTCTGTATTCATCAATAATACTGATGATGGTATATCAGACTTAATGTCCAAGTTTGCAGACGATACAAAGGTTGGCAAGGTTGTTAATGACACTAATAACAGGATCTAGGAAGTTGAGCAGATGGGCTGAGAGGTGGCAACTGAAGTTTAACATTGACAAATATAAAGTACTGCATATCGAAGCAGTAACCCAAGAGTAACGTATCGACCATGTGGTATTACACTGACAGTGGTAGAGAGTGAAAAGGACCTGGGGGTAATTGGTGCAGGCAGATATGAAGTTTTCCGAGCAGTGAAGATGTTCTGCAAGAGTAGCTCATGGTATCTTGTCAATGATATACAGGAATTTTTCTAGCAGGGATAAGGAGGTGATTATCCCCTTGTATAAGGCAATGGTCAGGCCAACCTTGAGTACTGTATACAGGTCTGGAGGCCTCATTTTAAGAAGGATGTACAGCTGTTGGAACGAGTACAGAGAAGGGCAACAAGATTAGTGAATGGAACAAAGGGGTGCTCTTACGAAGAAAGGCTTAAGTTTTGCAAATTACAGTGTCTGGAGACTAGGCACCTGCGAGGTGATCTGATTGAGGTGTATAAATCCATTAATGGTTTGAGCATGCTCAATGCCGATGGGAATGTTCCTCTTGCTCAGAATAATCGCCTGAGAGGGCATAAATTCAAATTGAGGAAAGTCAGTTGTAGGACAGATTGTGTGGGAAGTTTGCCTTTAGCCAGTGGGTGGTTGATTGCTGGAACAAACTTCCATCTGTCATTGTAGAAGTTGATAGCTTAAACAGATTCAAGGCAGAACTAAACAAACATTTTGAGTGGACGGGTGAAATGAGAAGGGTGTGTGTGTTTTTTTTGGCTGATGCTATATAAGCTTGCTTTCTTGCATCATGTGCCCATGCTAATAACTCAGGACAATACGACTGTTTGTTTGTTGTTTGATTTTTAGGAGCATTAGCAACTAAGGCCATATTGCTCCGGGGATATGCGGTGATCATTCCCTGACCTTTCCGCATCCTCCATATTTGGTGGTCACAGGCTCGAACCCCAGTCTAATCAAGAATCCTGCCCACCTGGCTACGGAGGCGCCAGATGATGATGACACGATTGGAATCTTACCCAGGCATGTCTACATTCTGAGAATTACCAATTCCAGAATGGAGAGACCATGTAAGGTTCATTAAGAAAAATTACAGCATGGTGCACTTTTTAATAGAAGAGGCTGCTTTTCTAAATACAGGATATTCTTAAAAGAGAAGAGGTACAATAATATTTGCTGATGCTATGCTAGTGAGATATTAAAATAAGAGATAGATTGCATTCTTGCACCACTTTGAACTATTCTATTGCAGCTGGTTTGAATTCTCATTCTTATAACTAGACATTGGATAATATACACAAAAATGAGTAAAATGTGCATGAAAATATGCAATAAAGCATACGAAAACATGCAATAAAATGGTGTTATATGCAATAGCACTTTTACATTTATTACCAGTTTATCACAATTAAATCAATTATAATTTCCTTATATTCAGCATTTAAAACTAACAAAAACATTTAATGAAAATGTTTTGGAGCAAGGATCATTTTACAACTCATTGTGGAATAACTCCTGTTACAATAAACAACATATACAGTCAGACCTCTCTTTAACGAACTTCCATATAACGAAATTTTCTATGTAGTGAACTTTTTTGATTTCCCCCTGGTCATTACATTGAAAATAGTTTCCGTATAATGAACAAAATTTCCATATAACGAACTGGTTTCGAGAGACCTTAGTACGCATTGTTCGCACCTCTGGCCTTCAGGCAATAAAGCTGATGCTGTAGAAAGCACAAATTAAGAGCTAAAAGGATTAAGCATTAATCCCTTTAGCTTTTGATAGCTAAAGGCTTTTAATTCCATGAATTAAGAGCTAAAACATTTTACAATTTAATGGTGCCTGTAAAACCCTGCAGGAGAAAACTGGCCAACCACATGCACGGGATAGGAAAAGTTCGGGAGAGGCCTTTGCCCAGCAATGGCTAAAAAGAAGTAAAACCTATACAATTTATATACACTACTATGCCGAGAAGTCTCGCTGGTCAGCTGTCCACAGCCATTGGCAAAGATTACGGCATATTCCTGATGCAGGCATTGGCTCTGGTCAACCTACATTCCCCCGTAAGCATCCTGTTAAAGAATTAGGAGAAAGTGATTTTCCTTTATCTCGGAAATTCATCTGTTGTTTTGAAGTGAGCCATCCACACTTTCACTAAATTTCACCTGTCTCTGTTTACATGGTAGCTACAAGTGGTCCCTAACTTTAGCTTTGTTTTGACTGTTGTGCAAGTAACCTTACAGTTTCTAAGAGGAAATCCTTGAATATAGTGTGAAAAAGTGGAAGTGCTTAATAGTGTTGATCGCGGCATTAAAAAAAAGAAAAAAAAAAAAAAGAAGAAAAAAAAGAAAGAAAGAAGTTGTTTTAAAATTTGATGTCCCTGCCAGTAGTGTGTCAACCATTCTGAAAAACCCCGTTTCAATTCTCAAACTGTTTGACGAAACGGGACCCAGTGGGAAGCGTGCGAAATTATGCCTTTGGGAAGATGTAGATGAAGAAGTAAGTGGATGAAGTTAATGCAAGACCAAAACATGCCAATATCAGGGCTATTAAAAAAAAAAAAGGCTATGGAGTATGCATCTTTTCTGGGGCACAAAAACATTCCAAGCCAGTTCTGCTTGGCTGGACAAATTTAAAGAGCATCATGGCTTACTTGAAAAAGTTATTTCTGATGGAAGTGGAGTTGCAATCGAAGAAGACTACACCCATTGGAAAGAAATGGTTTTGAAAAAAATTATGGAGGAATATGAGTCCAAAGACATATTCAACGTTGATGAAACATGCCTATTTTTTAAATGTTTGCCGAACAAGACACTGACTTTTAAAGGTGATAAATGTTTAGTTGGTAAAAATAGTAAGGAGAGAATTACACTCTTGGTTGCAAATATGGCTGGTAATGAAAAACTGAATCTTTTGGTAATAAGCAAAAGTAAATAACCCCGATGTTTCAAAGGAGTAAAGTCATTAGAGTTGGACTACAACAAAAAACCTTGAATGACAAGCGAAATTTTTGAGCAGTGGATTTTAAATTTCAATAGACAGATGACGAAAGAAAACAGAAAAATCATGTTGATTGTCACAACTGTCCTGCCTACCTTTAGTTGGTGATTTCGAAACTTACAAGTGTGAAGCTTGTTTTCTTCCTTCTAAATAATTTGTCTTAATTGCAGCCAATGGACCAAGGCATTATCAAGAATTTGAAAATGCACTACCAAAAGCACATACTGAAAAAAATTATACTGAGAATAGAAACCAACCAACCTATAGATTCTGTTAGAGATTTGTGGATGTGAATATCAGAGTTGGCAAACGTGTGGAGTCAAGATGTGACGGAAACAACGATTAAGGTTTCACAAAAGCAGGTTTTGCTAAAATGCTAATTAACAGAGATGACAGGAATGAACTACTACAAAACATTGAGCAATGCTGGGAAGAGTTCCAAGTGAAGTTTGATCAATGGAGAAACTGTTCTTGACGAATTTTTAGGAGTTGATAATGATGACATAGTAGCTGAATATCCGAGTGACTCCAACATTTTGGAACGTATTTAAAGAACTAGTGACAATATTGACGATGAGTTGGATGAAAATGAAGGCAATATTAAACCTTCCAAACAAATGTTGGCAGCATTTGAAACTTTGCATCGAGGCCTTCAGAGGTAAGAAAATGTAAGAGAAAATATATCTGAGTGTTTATTTAAAGTTTAAACAAATGCGAATATTTTTATGAATGGTGTACAGTAGAATCCAGTGTATAACAAAAAATAACCAAATATTTTAAAACATAATTCTTAAAATTGTACTAATAAATTGTTTTAAAATGTTAGAAAATTTATTCATTCCCACTTCTTTCTCATCTTTTACTATATTTCTGAATTTATAGTATTTTTCATTGTTGAAAAGGTCATATTTCTTTATAACAGATTTTTTCAAGGGAACCATCATTTCGTTATACAGAGATCCGACTGTATTTTTCAATGTGATCCACTGTAAAATTGGCATTTATTGCCCAAACCATTTTACAAGCAGGCAACCTTTCCACACCAAGGAAAGTGATTGGATTAAATTTAAAAATGCAGGCATTTGAAGCCTTTTCCATTCTACATGGAATGGAAGTTCCATTTCATTTCCATTAACAAAACTACCCATTTTCCTTAAAATATGAAATCTGGAGTTTGTTTTTAAAACACTATCAAATTTATTATTATTTATTATTATTATTAATAGCCATATGGTACAAGGAAGCCTGAGGCTTATGCTGCACCAGCCAAAAAAAAAAAAAAAATTCACCGTTACCCTGAGAGAGAAAGAGAGAGTAGAAAGGAATCACCAAGAAAGAGAAGAACGGTGATATCCAGCTCAGGACCCTGGGTTTGCCAAGCCCATACTCACCAGATGTGAGCCCCTGGAGTTATCTATATATAATGCTATATACAAGAAGCAAGGAAATGAAAATCATTTAAGTTTATTCCTATTTTCTCTAGGGATGGTTGAAATTTCTAATTGAACCTTTTCAACTGCACTGCCCAAAGTAAGTTCTCATATCTGAAGTTCAGCTATAGAATTAGATAACCAAGCAAAAGGTTTTCTAACAAAAGAATCAGAAAGAATTGTTGTAGCAGCACCAATAGCTGCAGTGTCTGTAGTATCCACAGCTTTGCCTTTTTTTATTTTATGTAAAAACAAACTTTTTAACATAAAATAATGCTGCAACCGCATTCCTTACCTTATCAGAATAGACCGTGGTGGAAGAGGGAGGTCGCATTGTATATTTCTACAGGGTGTTTCAGTTAAACGTTTCAGAACTTCTAAGAGGGGTAGGGTACATCCTGACAACTCGAAATCATATAGCAATGTGGGGTCGGAAATGCTTTCCTGAAGCGGTGTTGTACACAGAAGCACCATAAAGAAAAGAGACCGTAAGTGAGAAATCGTTTTAATAATACATGAAAAGAAGAAAAAGGTACATGGATTAAAGTAAGTGTTCTAAGTTTCTTCCACGGGCTACAATGCACGCCTCACATCTCCGACGCATGGACATCCGAACATTCTGGAATACTCCAGGCGAATTTCGAATTTCTTTGGCAGCTACTGCGATTCTTGCAACCAGCTCCTCAGCATTGTCAACAGGGGTGTCATAAACTAGCCATTTCATATGACCCCAGAAATAAAAATCAAGACATGATAGGTCGGGTGACCGAGCAGGCCAACGCACGGGACCACCACGTCCGATCCACTGTTGACCAAATGTGACATCCAGGTAGTTACGAACATCTCCGCTATAATGGGCAGGGGCTCCATCGTGTTGGAACCACATTGTCTGTTGCGTCGATGCAGAAATCTGTTCATCTCTCAAAAGTTGTGGCAATACTTGCTGCAGAAAGATCAAGTAGATAGGTCCGGTTAGACGACACGGTAACAGGTAAGGTTCGATGAGGTGATCTCCCATAATACCGGCCCATACATTGACCGAAAATCGAATCTGTGCTGCACGACGTCGTATTGCATGCGGGTTCTCGACCGCACAGATATGGTCGTTATGCGTGTTGAAAATTCCTTCCCTTGTGAAGGATGCCTCATCGGAAAACAACACTTCAGCAGGAAAAAGGGGATTTGTAGCACATTTTCCAAGGTACCACTGTGCGAAAGCAATACGAGATGCATAATCCTCCGGTTGCTGTGTCTGGACACGCTGCACGTGAAACGGATGCATGTCTTGTTCTCGGAGAATCCTCCAGACGCTGCAATGGGAAACCCCGACTGCGTTTGCTAGACTTCGTGTACTCGTTCTTGGATTCCCCTGTACATGCTGCAGCACATTCTGTTCGACGGCTGGAGTCCGTGCTGTTCTTACCCTGTCCCTGTCAGCTCTTTCAAATGAACCTCTCTCAGCTAACCTCTGGTGCAGTCTTGCAAAGAAATTATGACTGGGAATACGCCTCGTCGGATATCGTTCCGCGTACAAACGCTGTGCGGCTGGCCCACTACAATTTGCAGCCCCGTACGCCAAATGCATATCGGCTAACTCTGCGTTCGTGTAATCATCCATCCTACTAACTTGGCGTTCTTGTTCAAGAAATTCGAAATTCGCCTGGAGTATTCCAGAATGTTCGGATGTCCATGCGTCGGAGATGTGAGGCGTGCATTGTAGCCCGTGAAAGAAACTTCGAACACTTACTTTAATCCATGTACCTTTTGCTTCTTTTCATGTATTATTAAAACGATTTCTCACTTACGGTCTCTTTTCTTTATGGTGCTTCTGTGTACAACACCGCTTCAGGAAAGCATTTCCGACCCCACATTGCTATATGATTTCGAGTTGTCAGGATGTACCCTACCCGTCTTAGAAGTTCTGAAACGTTTAACTGAAACACCCTGTATAAACATGCTATGCATTTAGGGAAATCTTTTACAGAAGAAATAATTTATTAACTTCACAAAATTCTCCTGAATTGTTTCTGTAAGTCGGTAATGTGAATTAGGTTTGAACAGAAAACATGTAATGCAGAAGTTTCTTTTTATCGTATACAGACTAGTGTCAGTAACAAAAATGCTGACTTTTTTTGCTGTGGATCCATTCTTGGTCTCCATGATAACTGCAAAGAATCATTCATAAATCTTGCAATTGTGGAGCAATACGTTTTCAAGAACCTTACAAGCAAGTAAATGTGAACAATGTTTGCCGTGTAACTTCCCACAAAACAAATAAGCAACGTAATGGCCATAAGCAGCTGCTGTTCCATCAGTAGACATCCCAGCTGCACTTTTCTCTATCTTGACAAATTTTGACTTGTCATAAATAGCATTTTGCTGACTTTTTAATGACAGATAGCAATGTCAAAATGCAGCCGAGCCTGCATTTTTGTCAAATTTTTCATCATCTGATAGTTTAGTTCTGAGCCATTCTCTGAATACTGTTGCAGTTGTAGATTTCCTTGTTGGAGTACCAACAGGCAAAGCATTGCAATCACTAAAAGTTTCAATTTTTCTTCAGTAACACTATAACACAAAAGTACCCTCAGACTTTCTCTGACAAGTTTCCCACCTTTACTCCTGCCTCCTTTCAGGACCAGACTTCTGGGAATCATATCCCTTCTGTAACAAATTGTTTTTTTGGGAAGGTATTCACTCAATACATTTGTAATTGTTCTGACTTCTCTTTTTCCACTGCTTTCAGGTCCACCACTGCTGCATCATTAGAAAGCAACCTGAAATTTATGTTGTTTTATGTCCTAAACGAGTCTAGCCATCCATTTGCCTAATATTTCTGTAAAAATTTCAGAATGTGGAAATTTAACAGCTTTACTGTCTGCTTTATGTAATTCTCATTTCCTTTCATTGTACAGTTCTTCTCCAATTACCATATACTTCCATTCTCGTTAATGTTGAAAAACTGTTGACTTTGCCACACTAAATCTTTTTTTTTTTTTAATGCTCAATGTTTAACTAATTTAACTAACTTTTTGTTTTGAGTGCATCATATAATTGTATTAACTTTTTAGTTTACATGGTACTGTGCAATCAAGGAACAGACAACTTTAAAAAAGTAAAATGACCCAAGACATGAGTTTATATGCAAATAGAAAAATCACACACACAAAAAAAATATTCCCTTTCTTTACTATAGAGACAACAAGCTAAAAACAACTGATTGCAAAACATGAAGAAGGACCAAAGGTCAACTGAGATTTATGCTCTTTGGAAATTCAAAACTACATCCTCAGGAGGTCATGCCAAAAGTAACACAAGTAGACAACTGCAGTTTCATATACTATTTAGTTTTTCAGAATAAAGGCTAGAAATACTATTAAACTTCACATTCTGCAGTAGCATCCATTAATTTAACATTATAAAGCACTGATACACAACCCGCGGGCTACATGTGTCCACCTAAATATTTTTGTGGCCCATCTTGGCCTAAAAGAATGTTTCAATAAATTTGCATAAAACATGCAGTTCAAGTATCAAAAGTAATAAAATAGTTACCAAAAATATAAATGTTAATTATTGATGATTTAAAAATACTTTGTTTTCCTGTACCAGTGTTAAACTATTATTCTATCATTTTATATATTTTATTAACATAAATACAATTTAAAGTTTTAAATACAATTTCTGTTTTTCAGTATGTAAGAAAAATATACATTTCCCTCATCCTGCAAATATAGAATAATTTTTTTCAATGGCTTTTCAAACAGGTCTTGAAAAATTTCAAGATTGAGACACCAATGCCAAAAGCTAGTCTCCCGCTGGAAGGGGAGGGGGGACATAACTATAAAAAAGCCATCTGTAACAGCTATTACACAGTAAAATTGAGTTACATGACAAGGTGAAAATACTGATGTATACTTTGCTTTTTAGTGTTTAATCCGTATAATGCCAACCTCCCAAAGCCGCAAATATTAATCAACCTCATATCATGTGGTACAATTTGTTGTTAATCAGACTCTGCGAAAATGAAAAGCTTTTGAATTTCTTTGCACAATCTTATATCTAATGTTAAATTGATTTTAAAAAATATAATAACCAGACATTACATAATATGCACTAAAAACAGCCAAGATATACATGCAAATATGCAATAATATTTTTAAATATATTAAAGAAATAGTTCAGTTTATCACAATTAACTGAACTATTTCTTTGTATTCAGTACTTAAAAATAACAAAATCATTAATGAAAAGTTTTAAAATAAGGCTCACTTTACAACTCACAAGTAGAGTAATATAAATCTTTTCAATCATTTATTATTTATTAAACTGGCCCTCTAGGAAAATATTTAATCCTAATAATTCACTGGTTGTGAATTAGTAGTTATTAATTTTTGTACCTTCTTAATAATGCCTTTATCTTTTTTGTCCATTTATATTGTCATTCACTTTATATAATTGTAATAAGGATAGGTGGACTAGAACCACGAACCACAGTACGTCTGCCAGGATCAACAATTAATGATATCACCAACAGATTGTCAGATTTTAAGGGGCATAAAGAGAATATTATTATTCATGTGGGGCTTAATGATATTAAACGTACAAGGTGTGACGATTTGTTAGACAAATATAGGACCATGCTGAAGAAATGCTGCGAGTTAGGTCACAATGTCTATGTGTCTGTAATTCTGTCCAAACACGATAGGAGGGATCATATCGCTCACTGGCTGCAATAGTGGCACAACTCAAAATTCTTAATTTTTCAGTTAATACAACAGATGAGGTTGGGATAGTGGACTCTACATTTATGCAATAACAGTACAAAGTGAGATTAATATTATCTTGCTAGGTGACACAAGTGTCGTTATGCCATCTGAGTTTTTACTGCATCGAGAAGTGTCAACAGTGGCACTTCTTCAGTGTGCCCCAACATTGCGACTGAATGGGGCGCGGTCTGTGTGCAATAGTGATCCTTTTTGAGTTGTGCCAGTATTGGAGTGTAATGCAATGCAAATTTTTTGTTGTAGGTCATATGCAAAACGAGGGTGACTGTGCAACTCATTATTATAGAAAAATATTAAAAGATCGCTAAAGTCTGGTCCTGTATTCGTTCCATCACAATATGTTAATTAGCTAGAACTGCCAGAAAGACAGGAAACCCTTTCAAGGTGACAGAGACAAGTCATTGCAATGTTTACGACTTCAAAGATTTCGCCCAACGCACTTCTATAAATTTAATGAAAATACTGACGAAGTGAAATTCAATGACATTGCTAGCTTTAAAGCAGAAAAGCAGCATTTGGACTCTATTTTTTAACACACATCATACAAACAGGATGATTATAAATCAGTTAATGTTAAAGCTAGTAAAACAAGAAAACCTTTGGAGACATTTGTAGATTTCGAATTGAAAAAAGGCTACAAGAATTCCATTCTGATTTTGAAAAAGAAGCACAGTGAGCTCCACTGTCTGTTGAACAATACAATTCCCAAATGTCATGTCGGCTTTTATAACAGTTTAAAAGTTAATTTATGGAAGGAATAAATTTTTCTAAGAATGACTTAAATTTTTCCATTTTGCATGTTTGTACACCAATAATTGCATACTAACTTCTTGTTCTTATTTATGCTTTACCACAATTATTTTAAAAGCCAAATTTTCCTCATCAATTATCTCAGGATTACGATTTTTAACTTATGCCACTATTACAGACAGTGAGCGATATGCTGAAAGCCTTGTAGATTAATTCTGCAAGGCCTTGTAAATTAACTCTGCAATGGACTCTGCAAGGCTTTGGGGGGGGGATTTTTATCGGCTTGGCCTGCACTAGTAGGTAGAAGGAATCTGTTTTGTAGTGACAGGATATATTTACACAAAGGTGGTGCAAGGGTTTTTGCCAGTATTATTGAGGATACCTTAAAGCAGCATTTCTCAAACTGCATTCCTCGGAACACTAGTGTTCCGTGAAAAATCATAATTAATAATTTTAAAAAAATAATAAACAAATTTTGCATATTTGTAGCTATGTTATGTTATGTTATTTGGTTTTTAGGAGCATTAGCAACTAAGGCCATATTGCTCCGGGATATGCGGTGGTCATTCTCTGACCTTTCCGCATCCTCCGTATTTGGTGGTGATGGGCTCGAACCCCGGTCTAATCAAGAAGCGTGTGCTACGCACTGCTGCTCCTTCCCACCTGGCTACAGAGGCGCCTGCATATTTGTAGCGTATACCACTTTTGTATCATTATAATATTTAACATATATATATTTTTTTCGTTTATTAATATACTGGCATAGACTAATAATCAAATAGACTGCGGAACACTATATTTTGGCAAGCTTTGCATAGAGGTAATGACATCTACGAAAAAGTAGCAATGTAGTGATCTTATATGCCATTCGTATGCAATTTAGCCTGGAGTACATGGGTTGAGGGAAGTGAACCGATATCATAACTAAACTCACTTCCTTGTATAAATTTTTTTTTTGATAATTAATCAGTATTTCGAAATATTATTATTAAAATAAATGACCATGGATTTGTGGCTGAAAAAAGGAACTTTAAAACGAGAAGCAAGTACTTCTAGTAGTGCAACTGTGGTCAATGAAAACGAACACACTTCAAAGTGAGGATGAACAATTGCAGCCTTTTGTTCCCCAAAAATCCGAAGTTATAAAACTGGAACCAACTAATAAAAGATCAAAACGAAAGTATGATGACAGTTATTTGAATTTCGGCTTTACATGTGTTGGAAATAAAGATGCTCCTGATGAACAGGTGCATCGTATTACATACGACAAATGGTACATCATATGTAATAAAATATTAGCAAACGGTGCGTCGTATGTAATAAAATATTAGCAAACGGTGCATCGTATGTAATGAACTATTAGCAAACAGTTCTTTGGCTCCCACTAAACTTGTGTTTCGTAAGTGTTCCATGAATATGTTGTGAGATGAAAAGTGTTCCATGACTAAAAAAGTTTGAGAAATGCTGCCTTAAAGGTTCAGGGGAACTGCTAGTTTGGGGAGACAAAGGTAATATAGATATGCCTTTATCTGATAATATTGGTCAAAGTAATGCTTGCACATACCTCAAGCATTCTTGTTTGTTACTGCAACAGAACATATTAGCAAGATGTTCTGAGGGCAGAAATATTTCAAATGAGTGGGTAGTAGCTAATGCCAGGGATGCACGCTTAAATAACTTTAAGGGGTGTGCCAAGGTAGTTAACTAAACAAGAACACTAAGTCTTAATTGTTTATACAGTAATGTCAGAAGTCGTCAATAAAATAAGCAAATTCATTCGAACTGCTGGTTAGGACAAGTAATGGTGACGTAATAGGGCTTACAGAAATGTGGTGCCACCAGGAAATAGGGGATGAGGTCATGATTCTTATCAAAAGCAGCCTGAGCACAACGAAAGCTTTCCCCGGATTCAGGCGTTTCGCATGCTAGTAGAGAATAGATCTGTATAGTGTGAGATAGTTGGAAGCAAAGGTATAATGAGAGTGGGAGTAACCTACAGGTCAGGTGACTGTGAAGATTATGATGAGAGCCTCTACGTGCAAATGGAATGGCAAGTAAGCGTGAATGTCTTATTATGGATGATTTTAATTTGCCTCTAATTGATTGAAGCAAATTGGAAGGAAACTCTACATGGGGGACGAAATTTTTAAATTAACTAGATTATTTTTATTTGTACCAGCATGTCAGGGAACGTACTAGGGAAAAGAATATTCTAGACCTCATCATCACCCATGAATCAGATGACATAGTAGGGCTGACAATACAGGAACCAGTAGCAGGAAGTGATCACGGAGTCTATGTTGGACAATGAAGAGAGAGGTAGCAGAAGTTAAAAGCAAAGGAATGGGGTATAATTTCAGAAAAGGAAATTATGGTATCACACAGAGAGCGAATACAATTAAATATGGTATACCTTTAAAACATTAATCACAGAAGCCTTGAATGCATATATACCATTAAAAAAAAAAACACTCTATGAGAAGAATTCCAAGTTGGATGAATAATGAAGTTGCCAGATTACTTGAACAGAAAAAGATGGCATGGAAAAGTTACAGAGCAATAAAAAATACTGAAGCCTGCAACAGCTACAAAGTGATCTGTAATAGTGCCACAGCAAAACGTTAGGCTGGCAAAGGCAGATTGTGAGAAAACGCTGGCAAAGCGTAAACAGTGGCGGGGGGATTAAAGGAATTCTTCACATATATAAATGCAAAGAAGAGAAGGGCAAACCAGATCAGACCCTCCCTTATGTAATGGATATGGGACAGAATTAGATACCCCAGCAGATGAACTCAACAGTTACTTTGCATCTATATTTACAGAAGAAAAATCCTTTATGTCAAAGGGAAATTGTGGAAATGAAGTTGAAAAATATGTAATTAATGATATTGAAATTTCACACGAGTATTTAATGAAAAAAGTTTTGAGTCTACAGGCCATTAAGACTCATGGGGTTGATGACATATACACTATAATTTTAAGGGAGGCGTCAAGTGAGTGCATTGGTCCACTGAGGCTAATTATGAGAGCATGACTGAACTCAGGAGTGATTCCGTTGGATTGGAAAAGTGCCAATGTATCTCCAATACATAAGGACGGTTCTGAGAGTGAAGTGGGAAATTACCAATGGTCAGTCTAACTTCAGTAGTAAGGAAAATAGCATTAGCATTAGCATTAGTAGAGGCATTTGATGCAAGAAAGCAAGCTTATGCAGCATCAGCCAAAAAAAAAAAAAAAAAAAACCACTTCCACTTCACCCCTCTGTTCGTTCAAAATACCTGTCCAGCTGAGCCTTAAACTTATTTAGGCTATCAACCTCCACCACAAGGGATGGAAGTCTGTTCCACCAACCAACCACTCGCTGGCTAAAGGCAAATTTCCGCACGTCTATCCTACATCTGTCTTTCCTCAATTTGAATTTATGCCCTCTCAGGTGATTATTCTGAGCTAGAGGAAGAATCCCATCAGCATTGAGCATGCTTAAACCATTCAAGGCTTTATACACCTCTATCAGATCACCTCGCTGGTGCCTAGTCTCCAGACACTGTAATTTGCAAAACTTAAGCCTTTCTTCGTAAGAGCACCCCTTTGTTCCATTCACTAATCTTGTTGCCCTTCTCTGTACTCGTTCCAGCAGCTCTACATCCTTCTTGAAATGAGGCCTCCAGACCTGTATACAGTACTCTAGGTGTGGCCTGACCATCGCCTTATACAATGGAATAATCACCTCCTTATCCCTGCTGGAAAAATTCCTGTATATCATTGACAATACTCCATGAGCTACTCTTGCAGCCCGTCTGCACTGCTCAGGGAACTTCATATCTGCCTGCACAACCACCCCCAAGTCCCTTTCATTCTCTACCACTGTCAGTGTTGTACCATAGAGTTGATACGTTGCTCTGGGGTTGCTGTTTCCCATGTGTAGTACTTTACATTTGTCAATGTTAAACTTCATTTGCCACCTCTCAGCCCATCTGCTCAACCTTTCCAGATCCTGTTGCAGAAGCATAGTGTCAGTAGTGTCCTTGACAACCCTGCCAACCTTTGTATCGTCTGCAAACTTGGACATTAATCCCGATATACCATCATCAATATCATTTATAAATACAGAAAACAATAATGGACCCAACACTGAGCCCTGAGGGACTCCACTAATAACATCAGTCCACGATGAGCAGTGTCCATTGATTACCACTCTCTGTCTTCTCCCCCTCAACCACCCCTTTATCCATAGCAGCAATTTGCCTCCAATGTCACACTGCTCCAATTTGTGTAGCAGTCTTCCATGTGCAACAGTATCAAAAGCCTTTCTAAGATCCAAGTATATAATATCAAAGTTATTCCCTGCATCCAGTTCTTTTGTGACTGCATCATAGTATCCAATCAAGTTGGTCAGGCAAGACTTCCCCTTAACAAAACCATGCTGTGTCTGAGCTATAACTGAAGTCTTGTCTAAATGATCCTGCAGTGCGTCTTTAACCAGTGCCTCCATTAATTTTCCTGGAACAGAAGTCAAGCTCACAGGTCTATAATTACTTGTGTCAGCCTTTGATCCTCCTTTGTGAATTGGGGTCACATTTGCACATTTCCAGTCTATGGGTACCTCCCCTGAGTCCAAGGAAGCTCTCATAATTATGGCTAAGGGTTTGCTTACTTCCTTTGCTGCCTCCTTTAATATAACTGGATAGATCCCATCCACCCCGGGTGCCTTTCTTGTGTTTATCTTCAACAGTTTCTCCTCCACTTTACTCCCAGTTATTTCAAGATTCTGTAACTTACTGCTAGAGTTGAATACACCTCTGGCATTCCCCTCGCTGAATAACTCCTCATGTGTGAATGTCGATGCAAAATATTCATTTAGTTTGTTAGCCACCTGAGCAGGATCATCAACACTTGACCCATCAATATCAAGTGGACCAATCTGATTCATCCCTTTCCTTCTAGAGTTTACATAAGTAAAGAACTCTTTGCTGTTTTTCTTTGCATCCCTTGCCAAGGATTTCTCGTAATCTGCCTTCGCCTGCCTAACCTCCTTTGTAACTTGGTTGCATATCAACTTGTATCTATCATAGTAATATAATAATGGAGGAAATGATCAAGGGTGGAATTCAGGATCATTTAGATAGAAATGGAATTCCGAAGGAATCTCAGCTTGGTTTTATAAAGGGAAAATTATGTTTAACAAATCTGGTTAGTTATTTTGACAGGGTCACTCACATGAGCTGGATTTAGGGAATAATTTCACATTGTTTATTTGGATTTCAGCAAAGCATTTGACTCAGTCTCACATGAGTGGTTACTTTATAAGCTGGAACAGGCTGAAATCACAGGGAAAATCCTTAGATGGATAGCAGGATGGCTTCAGGGCAGGAGGCAAAGGGTTGTGATAAATAGTTATTCCTCAGATTGGGTTGATGTAAGAAGTGGGGTTCCCTAAGGATCAGTATTAGGGCGATTATTGTTTCTGATTTTCATAAATGACATTGATGAGGGGATAGAGGGCATGATGTCTAAATTTGCAGATGATGTAAAGATCGGTAGAGTAGTTAATGATCAGCGGAAATTCAAAGGTCAACTGGACAGTTACCTACGGGAGGAGGGAAACATTGTCTATTTCCTTTTCTTTTATTAATTACTTATTTTTTAAAATTTTCTTCTTATTTTGGGGTTTTTTTTTTTGACTGGTATACTATGTGGCCATTGCTAATACTAAAATACTAATATAAGCTGAGGCGACTCATAAGGCTAAGCAATATTCATTACGTTACTCCATTGTGTCCAACCAAGTACAGTTCATCATGCACGATGGAATGCTTTCCACTGTCAATGAGCTTCAAAAAGTTCACTTGCCTACGTATTATCAGAGAAATTCCAGTAACTTAAACAGGAAGGGATGGGGGAGGGCACAGACTGTTGTATTTTACAATTCTAAGAAAAGAGAGGACTGATACAATTGGATGAGTTCTGGGCTACATTTAATATCAGCCAGAATACTGTAGCTGGTCCATGATTATATTTATTTCCCTAATGAATTCAGTGGGCATCAGTTTGCAAGTGATTCTTAAGAAAAACAAAGATTATCACAATAAAAGATGAGCACACAAAGCAATGTATTGCCAATATGTTGGTATTTCAGTCCTACAGAATTTTCATGTAGTGATGTCACTAGATACTTGGAAAATGGAGATAAGAATGATTTCATGTTACTATTTCATGCTTATAATATTTGTTACATACACAGGCAGAACTGGCAAATACTCTTACTTTTTCATTGAAATACGTTAATTTCAAAGTGTTTTTTTTGTAAATATTGGCTTAATATGTTGTGTTTTGGGTAATTCTGAAGTCCTGTGAAATTAATACAGTGGGGCCTCAATTTATGATGACATTGACATCTGATATTATCAGGAACCGATATAACTCCCATACGATCTTTTATTTTAAGGACCAATGATATTTGCAGGTACCGATGGCTTTCCAATATAACTAGAATGATACATGGGTGGAACTTTTTAGACGTGTGGTGCATGGAACACTCGTACGATTATTCTCAACCAATTAGTGTTTTTTTTTTATTGTTCAATGATTGTTTCCAATCTATGACGATCTGAAACTTAAAGCTCCATCAACCAGTGACAGTACTGTGTGCTTTGAAGACTAAAGCCAGCAGAGGCTGGCTCGAGTGCTTCAAAAAAAAGGGCGAATATCAAGTGTTGAAAGGCTTGGGGAGGCATCCAATGTTGATAAAAAAGCAGCTGACACTTTTTTAAATTGAATTCCAAGAGTTTGTTGATCAGGAGGGTTATTTTCTCCAGCAGGTTTTTAACACTGACGAACCCGGCCTCTTCTGGAAGCGAATGCCCAGGAGAACGTACATCACTAAGGATGAGGCTAGTTTACCTGGGCATAAGCCTATGAAAGATAGGCTCACTCTCCTGTTGGGTGCCAATGCCTCTTGAGATTTTCAGCTGAAGCCTTTGCTTGTATATCACTCTAAACACCCCCAGAATATTTAAACAACAAAAGGTTGACAAAGGCATGCTAGGAGTGTTTTGGTGCAGTAACAAGAAGGCCTGGGTTCAATGAATGAGAGCTTGAAGTTTTCTGTCCTTCAGTGAAGAATTATCTTGAGAAAAATAAGGTTCCTGTGAAGGCACTGCTCCTGCTGGATAATGTGCCAGGCCATGATCCCAACCTTGTTCAATCTCGAGTCACAATTTGACTTTGTTCAAGTCAAATTTTTGCCACCGAACACCACTCCTCTTCTTCAACCAATGAACCAGCAAGTGATTGTAAACTTCAAGAAAATCTACACCACAAAAATGTTCGCAAGTTGATTTGCAGCGACCTCTGGTGAAAATGCTGTCACCCTCAAAGATTTTTGGAGGTCGAAGTTCAACATGCTGGATTGTGTGAGACTGATTGTAAGTTCTTGGAATGACATTTCCACCAGGTGCTTAAATTCAGCCTTGAAAAACATCTGGCCTTTAATTATCCATAACATTGACGGATTTGAAAGTGATGGTGCTTTGACAAACAATATTATCACTCTTGGTAAATCAATGGGTCTGGAGGTTAGCGAAGAGGATGTGGAGTACCTTATTGATGCTCATGAGCTAACAACAGAGGAGCTACAAGTGTTGGAGAGTGACACTGAAGAGGAAGAAAAAGACACCCAAAAAGTGTCAGCCGAAGACTGTCATTTCTTGTTGGGAGCGTTTAAGCAAAGTGGTAAAAAAAACCCCAACACTGAAAACCCTGAACTCATGATGTGCAAAATGGAAAACAAAGTCTTACTTCAGGAAGCTACAAAAAAAGTCGTAAAAAAACAGTCCACTTTGGACAGTTTCTTTGCCAGTAGCAACAAAAGACTGAAAAGACACCTGACGCTTGATATAGTCCTGCCACCACTGATTTCATAAGCTTTGCACTTCAAGTCTAAGTTAAATGCTAATTTATTGTTTGATTTTTATTTTAAGATATTTTGACTATTTATTAAATAATCTTTATAAAACACAAATTTTAATGTAAAAGTGAAGTATAACATGTAATAAATACCTATTTCATGTGTTATTGGGGAATGAATTATAGGAAATCAATGTATTATTGGTTTCAACTTACAATATTTTCAACGTACAATGGGTTTTGTGGAATGAATTACCATCGGATGTTGGGGTCCCACTGTAGTTCCATCACACCAACTTAAATTTGGAAGAGATTAACTGGTTCATATTTCTGTTTTATATTAGAAACATTTTTCTGAAAATTTAGGTATAATTAATGAACATGTTTTTTCATTAAATCTGAGTAATTTTAGAAGGCAAAAAACAACATTCACAAAACTTTCAATTATTATTACAAACATAAAGAAATAAAATTAATAAGCATTGCAATCTACTGGTAAAAGGTTAAGTCAGGGAAACGGGGAACATACTTTGTAAAAAGGATAGGTGGAATAGGACCAGGGTATGTCTGCCAGGGGCAAAGGTTGATGACGTTGTAGAGCGGATATCATCTTTTAAGGGCACAAAAGATGATATAGTTGTACACGTTGGCACTAATGATATTAAGAGTAGGAGACCGGCGGAATTACTTAGCAAGTACAGGTCACTGTTGAAAAAAAGCCGTGAATTAGGGTTGAACTTGAAAGTGTCTGCAATTCTGCCCAGACACGATAGGAGGGAGTATATGATGAGAGCCTTGTCGATCAATTCGGCCCTGGCGGGATTGTGCAAGGCTCAGGGGGTAGAATTTTTTTCAGCCTGGACTGTACTTGTTAACAGGAGAGATTGCTTCTACAGGGATGGGATACACTTAAATATAAAGGGTGCAAGAATTTTTGCTGATGCTGTCGAGGCAGTGTTAGGTGGGTCGGAAAACTGCTAGTTGGGGGGGGATACAAGGACTAATAGATTAACAGTAGCCAGTGGCAGAGGTGGAAGTGATTCTTGCACTGCTTCTATTGAAATGAGCAGAAGTCTGAAAAACAAGATGCAGGATATTTCAGAGACTGCTGGTAGTCATTGCGGTACAAGTAAACACATGGGTTGTGTTAGGGTAGCTAAGAATAGAAACAGGTGCATGTATACCTGCGTGTACACCAATGCTAGGAGTTTGGTAAATAAATTTGATGAATTTGAGGTATTGCTCAAAACATCAAAGGCAGATATTGTTGGGATATCAGAGACGTGGTGTCACACAGATATAAGTAATGCGGAACTGGAATTTGGGGAATACAATGTGTATAGAAAGGATAGACAGGACAGGAGGGGAGGAGGGGTTATGCTATTAATTAAGAAACACATAAAGTCCAAGGAAGTGAAGCCAGTCGACATCGATGGACAGGGCAGTGTCGAGTCAGTTTGGTGTGACATAAGCATAGGGAAATCAAAATTGAGAGTAGGAGTGTGCTATAGGCCTAATGACTCTGATGAGTATAATAAGATATTGTACAGGGAAATAGAGTGGGCCAGTAAATCAGAGAGTCTTATAATGGGGGACTTTAATTTCCCAGATATTGACTGGAATTTGTGGGTTGGTCACTCGCACACTAGCAAGGCTTTTGTGGATTTATTGGATGATTGTTTTCTACATCAGCATGTTCGTGAGGCAACAAGAGGGAGCAATACTCTTGATCTGATTATCAGTAGTGATTCTTCATGCATTAAGAACCTGCAGATAAATGAACCACTAGGTGGCAGTGATCACAGTGTGTTGAAGTGGGATTTACTCAAGGAGGTAACTACCATCAGAGGTAAAGGGAAGGGTTTTTGTTTTCGTAAAGGCGACTATGATGGTCTGAGACAGTATTTAAATTCTATACAGTGGGACCAACTGATGATGTTACCAACAGCAAACTCAAAATGGGAAGCATTCAAGGAACTAATCTTGGAGGCTACCAGGCTTTACATACCAACTAAGAAATATTGTTCAAGGTTTAGGCCTAAATGGTTGTCAGATGAACTAATGACACATGTGGCAGAGAAGAAAAATGCATGGGATACATACAAATTAATGGGTGACATGGAAGCCTATGATAGATATAAGTTGGTCTGGAACCAAGTCACAAAGGAGATTAGGCAGGCAAAGGCAGACTATGAAAAATCCTTGGCAAAGGATGCAAAGAAAAACAGAAAAGAGTTCTTTACATACTTGAACTCGAAAAGGAAAGGGATGAATCAGATTGGTTCACTGGATATTGATGGTTCAACAGTTGAGGATCCTGCTCAGGTGGCTAACAATCTAAACGAGTATTTTGCATCTACATTCACGCACGAGGAGTTATTCAGGAAGGAGAATGATGTAGGTAAAGTAAACATTGGCAGTGAGCTGGATGATTTTGTAATAACTGAGAGGAAAGTGGAGGAGAGATTGTTGAGGATAAACATAAAAAAGGCACCTGGGGTGGATGGGATCTATCCAGTTATATTAAAGGAGGCAGCAAAGGAAGTATGCAAACCCCTAGCCATAATTATGAGAGCTTCTTTGGACTGAGGGGAGGTGCCCATAGACTGGAGATGTGCAAATGTAACCCCAATTCACAAAGGAGGATCAAAGGCTGACACAAGTAATTATAGACCTGTTAGTTTAACTTCTGTTCCAGGTAAATTAATGGAGGCACTGATTAAAGAAGCACTGCAGGATCATCTAGACAAGAATTCAGTTATAGCTCAGACGCAGCATGGTTTTGTTAAGGGCAGGTCTTGCCTGACCAATTTGATTGGATACTATGATGTAGTCACAAAAGAACTGGATGCAGGGAATAACTTTGATATTATATATTTGGATCTTAGAAAGGCTTTTGATACTGTTGCACATGGAAGACTGCTGCACAAATTGGAGCAGTGTGGCATTGGAGGCAAATTGCTGCTATGGATAAGGGGATGGTTGAGTGGCAGAAGACAGAGAGTGGTAATCAATGGACACTGCTCAACGTGGACTAATGTTATTAGTGGAGTTCCTCAAGGTTCAGTGTTGGGTCCGTTGTTGTTTTCGGTGTTTATGAATGATATTGATGATGGGATATCAAGTTTAATGTCCAAGTTTGCAGATGATACAAAGGTTGGCAGGGTCGTTAAGGACAATACTGACGCTATGCTGCTGCAACAGGATCTGGAAAGGTTGAACAGATGGGCTGAGAGGTGGCAAATGAGGTTTAACATCGACAAATGTAAAGTGCTGCATATGGGAAACAGTAACCTCAGAGCAACGTATCAACTCTGCGGTACTACACTGACAGTGGTGGAGAATGAAAAGGACCTGGGGGTAATTGTGCAGGCAGATATGAAGTTCTCTGAGCAGTGCAGACGAGCTGCAAGAGTAGCTCATGGTGTCTTGTCAATGATATACAGGAATTTTTCTAGCAGGAATAAGGAGGTGATTATTCCCTTGTATAAGGCAATGGTAAGGCCACATCTTGAGTACTGTATACAGGTCTGGAGGCCTCATTTCAAGAAGGATGTAGAGCTGCTGGAACGGGTACAGATGAAGGGCAACAAGATTAGTAAATGGAACAAAGGGTTGCTCTTACGAAGAAAGGCTTAAGTTTTGCAAATTACAGAGTTTGGAGACTAGGCACCGGCGAGGTGATCTGATAGAGGTGTATAAGGCTTTGAATGGTTTGAGCATGCTCAATGCCAATGGGATTCTTCATCTTTCTCAGAATAATCATCTCAGAGGGCATAAATTCAAATTGAGGAAGGACGGATGTCGGATAGATGTGCGGAAATTTGCCTTTGGCCAGCGGGTGGTTGGTTGGTGGAACCGACTTCCATCACTTGTTGTTGAAGTTGATAGCCTAAACAAATTTAAAGCTCAACTGGACAGGTACTTCGAACGAACGGAGGGGTGAAATGGGAGTGGGTTTTTTTTTTTTTTTTTTTTGGCTGATGCTGAATAAGCTTGCTTTCTTGCATCATATGCCTCTGCTAATGATAATGCTAATGCTAAGTATTGTTATGTTCCAAGCACAAGTCAAAAAAAAAAAAAAAAAAAAGAAAAAGAAAAAAACCAAACACTTCTTTTTAAACATTAAAGTTAAAACCTGGGGTCAGTCAAGCTACATGATATCACTTGTGTTACAAAATGGGGTGATACTACTGCTGTTTAATGAAGTCATCTGTTTTCCTTAAAATATAAAATCCAAACTTCCTTTTTTTAAAAATGTTAAAAAAAATTACTTCTCCTATGTCTCCAGTGATGGTGGAAATTAGTAACTGAACTTATCTCTAATACTTTAATTGCTCAAACATCCCATACTTCAAATTTAGTTACAGAATTAGGTAAAATGGATCTAGATTAACAGCAAATGTTGTCTAGCAAAGGAATTGGAAGGAAATAACTTAGCAGCAATAGCTGTGGCATTAGCAGTATCCAGCTGTTCCGAGTGTTCATTGACAACTTTTTTTTATGGAATCCAAGTTTTTAGCATAAAAAAATTCTGCCCATAATCATGTTCCCCATCTAAGCAAAACAGACTCTGGTGGAAGGCATATTTCTGTACAAGTAAATACTCACAAGTGGAGGGGCTTTCACAATGGTCTTTTTTACACAAGAAATAACTTTATTAACTTCATTAAAATTCTCTCAAATTGTTTCTGTAAGCCCATCTAAGTCATGGACTAAGAAGTAACATGGATTTGGGTAAAAAACTTAATTCACAATACTTATTAAGGCTGTGTTTACCATATACAGGATGGTGTCAATAACAAAAATGCAGACTTTTTTTTTGTTATGGGTTGATTCTTGGTCTAGCCATAAAAACTACAAAGAATCAATTACAAATCTGGCATGATATATCTCTTTTGGGGATTACCCTGACTTCTAATCTCTCTTGGCACAAGCATTTTACAAATATTGCTTCCTCTGCATCTAAAAAACTTGGTTTTCTCTTTCGCTCTTGGCATTACTTTTCTTCCAAACAGCTGTTCACTCTGTACAAATTGCAAATCCGCCTTACCATGGAATATTGTTCCCACATCTGGGGCGGTGCCACCAAAACCTCTCTCAGGCTTCTGATTCCATTCAGAAGAGGGCAGTTAGGTTAATTAATGATTCATCTCTAACAGAGTCTCTCCACTCGCTGTCTCATAGACGTACTGTTTCTGCTGCAAGCCTTTTCTACAGATACTTCTGTGGGCACTGTTCTTCTGAATTGGCTTCTATAATTCCTGCTCTCTCTTCCAAAGCATTCCGAAAATCTGCTGCAACCACTCAACATCCTTTTATTGTGCAACTTGAAACTCACAGAACCAACTTTTCATTTTCCTGGTTTATTCTGGAACAACCTTCCTTTGTACATATTTCCTGAAAATTACAGTCTACAGATGTTCAAGTCTAATGTCAACAAATATCTTCTTTCGTCTTCTCAACCTCCAACCCAAGCCGGTACTAAGTACTATAGGTTCTAATACCTCTCATGTTTGGGGTTTCCATAAAAAAAAAAAGTCATGTGGCAATTTACACCTTCAAGAACCTCACAAACAAGTTAATAAGGATGAAAAATGTTCTCCTTTGTAATTTTCCTGCTTACCTAATGTGCAATGTAATGGCAACAAGCATCCTATCATTTCTTTGGAAGACATCTAGATGCATTTTCCTCCAGTATCTTTAAAAATTTCACAAATGTCACCATAGTAGGCAAAAAACACTAAATTTCACAAAATTTTCAATTATTATTACAAAAATAAAAAATAAATTAACAAGCACTGCAACCTACTAGTAAAAGGTTAAGTATCGTTATGTCCCAAGCACAAGTCAAAAAAAAAAAAAAAAAAAAAAAGAAGCAAAATGCTTTTTTAAACAAAGTTAAAATCTGATGCCAGTCAAGCATTAAGGTAATTCTTTCTCAGAGATCCATTTGGAATAATTTTTAAAAAAATCATATGAAAACTGGACTGTTTAACTGATTAAAAGGGATCCATACTGCTCTTACCACGTCAAGAAATTAGCCTCTAAAAAGCTACATTTCTCTTTTCTTGAGGTGTATGGCTTGGTAAATAGCAGCTATCTGGCATTTTTTTCCTTGCCACAATATGTGATGTTGGTCAATTTAGATTTTTTTTTTTTTTTTCTGACTGTAAAATCAGAAGTAAAATCTTTTCCATTATTAGCGATCCACAATTCCATAACTTTAGCAGCAGATTCAATTTTTGGCATTTTGACCAAAGCTCCAATTGTCTATTCTATGATTTTTTTTTAAATATCAAAACTGAACTTTCATCCAATGCCTTTGATGGCACTAGAATTAATGCAGAATACGATTAACATGTTTACTCACGCTAATGTTGTAATATTTTCATTGAATGAAATAACATTTCTGAGTTTAATGTCTGAACAAATTAGTTAATGTACACTGTACATTATATTTTAGGCACATCAGCAAATAGCAATAATTCACGTTTTATAATAAAAAAATAAATAAATAAAAAAAGGGAGCAAAAGTAACTTTTAGGCATAAATTTTGTTTCTATATATCTGCCATATTGCCCATTCATTCCTCCTATTAGAGCAAAACAACAAACAGTATCCAGTGCTTCAGCTATAGTATATGGCAGTGGTGGACAACCATTTTTGGCATGAGGGCCAATTCGGAAGGGAAAAAAAAAAAGTTTGCAGATCACATTATAAATCTATATTCTTTATTTATATATAATTAATCACATTACAAATTGACCAATGCCATCAGGTTACATTTACATCGCTGTTCTGTTGTTGTGTGAGCAGAGTTGGGGGGGGGGACCCCAATTCTGCCAGACAAACTATGTTCTGTTGTCTGAACCTAAACCAAATATACTATTGCTGTATTTGGTTTAGAAGGAATGAAACATTTGTTTGATACACAGTTTTGTATTAAAAGGTATTAGTTGTATTATAAATAATACAATGTAATATTGTTTAATAATATTTTTTGGTTTCTTGTTCCCAAAAATATATTGTGAGTCACACTGTAAAACAGGGTGAGCTGCATGCAGGCCACATTTTGCAAATCACCGATATATGAACATGGACGGCCTAAATGATATGAATGAAAAAAAAATAAAAAAATAAATAAATAATAATATTTTAGGGCAGAAAGCCTCAAACTATTACATTAGGTAGTGCATTTGCATCATCATTTTAAAATCCTTCACAAATTGCCCTCCTTATACTTCAAATGTTGTAGGTGGTAGATGACTTTCATCAACCGGTGAAATACCACCACTTTGCTTATTGGAGGCTTGAAGTGGTGAAACCCATGTTTAGTCTCTAGAGCAAAGTTTCCGGCACCCCCCCTCCCCCCATACTTCTCCTTCAACCCATGCACGGTACTAAGTACTATAGGTTTTGATACCTTTCGTGTTTGGGGTTTTCATAAAAAAAAAAAAAATAAGTAACGCTTTCCCATTAGAGAAGACTACTGTTACTTATTTTCAGTTGACTCACCACTCAGACAATGCTGTTTTGAAGCTATTTAGCTTATCAGTGAGCAAGTAGGTACCCAGAGGTATAAGGGGTGACAACCCAGTTGTGACTTGTTTTACCTTTATCTCTGGATACCTACCTGCCCATTAATGAGAAGCCAGAAAAGCTTTGAAATAGTGCTGTCTGAGAGGTGGTATTCAACTGAAAATAAGTAACAGTAGTTTTCCCTAATGGGGAAGCATTACTTATTTGAAATATAAGGAGAGCAACTCATGAAGGATTTCGCAACATGGGCTGTTACAATGATGATGCCAATGTACAAACTTCATTTTGCATATAAAATTCAACAATGTAATAATGATGGAAATCCACTACTTAATAGCAATAACAACAGTGGCAAATGATGCAAGCAAGCTTATATAGCATAAGCAAAAAAAAAAAAAAAACACTACACACTTCACCCATCCAGACTCTGCAAGAATTTGCAGAGATTTTGTCTAGTTCTTTTTTGAATTTATTCAAACCATCCACTTCCACAACAGATGGAAGCCTGTTCCAACAGTCAATCACCCGCTGCCTGAAAGCAAACTTCCAAACATCTATCTTGCAACCATCCTTAACTTAAAATTATGTCCCCTCGTGCGTTGTCTCAGCAGGGGGAATGGCATTCACATTCAGATTACTCAATCCAATCAAATCCTTAAATACCTCAATCAGATAACACTGGTGGTGACTCCCCACACACAACAATTTGCAGGACTGAAGCCTTTCTAGGTAACAGCAACCATTTTGCTAACTTCACCAATTTAATTTCCCTTCTCTGAACTCATTCTAGCATCTACATCCTTTCTGAAGTGAGGACTCCAGACCTGTAAACAATACTCAAGATGTAGCCTAACCATGGCCTTGTACAAAGGGGTAATCACCTCCTTATCCCTGCTAGTTCACTGACAAAACCCCATGAGCTGTAATGGCAGCATGTCTGCACTACTCAAGGAATTTCATATCTGACTGCACAATTACATGCAGGTATTTTTCATTTTCCATTATCCTGAGTGTAGTACTGCACAGTTAATAAGTTACTCTATGATTACTCCTACCCATATGTAGCACCTTACATTTGTCAACGTCAAACTCAATTTCTCAGCCCATCGACCCAATTTTCTTAGATCTTGTTGCAGTAGCTCACCCTGACTACTGTCGTTAACAACCCTGACTACTGTCGTTAACAACCCTGCGAACCTTTGTATCATCTGCCAACTTTGATATTAAGTCTGAATTTATCTTTATCAACATCATCAATAAATACAGAAAACAACAATGGGCCCAGCACTGAAACCCAGGGGACTCCAGTGATAACATTAGTCCACAAACAGCAGTTCCAATTGATAACCACTTTCTGTCTTCTTCCACTTAACCATTCCTTTATCCACAGCAGCAACTTGTTCTCAATGCCATGCTCCAGTTTATACAGCAGTCTTTTATGTGCAACAGTATCAAGTCTTCCTGAAATCCAAGTATATGGTATCAAAATAATTTTTTGCATTCAGTTCCTTGGTTACTGAATCATAGTAATCTATCAGAGTGGTTACACAAAACTAACCCCTTAACAAATTAATGCTGTAACTGCACGACTGTCCAAATGGTCCTACATTACTTCTTTAACCAGTGATTCCTTCATTTTCCCTGAAACAGGTCTGTAATTACTCACGTTGCCTTTTGATCCCCCTTTATGAAGTGTAGATATTCACACATCTCCAGTCCATAGGGACTTCCCCTGAATTCTAGGATGCTCTCATAATTATGGCTAAATGTTTGCTTACCTTAATATGACTAGATAGATCCCATTCAACCCAGGTGCCTTTTTTTTATTCAACTTCAATAATTTCTCTTCCAATTTCCTTTCAGTTATCAAAAAGTCAGTTAGCTCCCTATTGCAGTTCTGGTATCCCCTCCCCTAAAGAATTCCTCATGTGTGAATATAGATGCAAAATACCTATTCAAATTGTCAGTAACCTGAGCAGGGTCATCAAAAGTTAACCCATTTACATCAAGTAGCTCAATGTGCTTCAACTCCTTCATTCTTCTGTTAATATAAGTGTTTGCTTCTTTTCTTTGCCAGAGACTTCTCATAATCTGCCTTAGCTTGCCTAACCTTCTTTGTTACTTGACTACAGACCAATTCATATCTACCACAGGCTTTAAATCACCTGATAATTTATATACATCCCAAGCCCTTTTTTCTCTCCCATTTGTCTCAATAGTTCATCTGACATCCATTTAGGTTTAAGAATTGAACAATATTTCTTTGTTGGTATGTAAAGCCTAGTAGCTTCTTTGATTACTTCCATGAATGTTTCTCATTTTGAATTTGCTGTTGGTAACATTACCAGTTGGTTCCACTGCATAGAATTTAAAAACTGTCTGAGATCACTGCAGTCACCCTTATGAAAGCAAAAGTCTTTCCCTATACCCTTGACAGCAGTTACATCTTTAATTAAATTCCACATTAGTACACTGTGATCGCTTCCACCCAGTGGGTCTTTTATCTGCAGATTCTTAATGCATGTAGAATCACTACTGATAGCCAGATCAAAAATACTGCATCCTCTCTAGCATGCTGCTGTAGAAAACAGCCAAAATATATACAAAAGTCTTGTTAGTCTGTGAGTATTCAACCCACAAATTCAGTCAACATCTGGAAAGATAAAATCCTCCATTATAAAATATTCTGATTTACTGGCCCACTCTATTTCTCTGTATAGCTTTTTTGTATACCCATCTTAGTCATTAGGCCTATAACATACTCCTATCAATTTTGTTTTCCCAGTGCTTATATCACACCAAATTGACTCAACATTGCACTGTCTTAGATTTAATGTTTCTTAACAAAGAACATAACCCCTCCACTGTTCCTGTATAAACTGTACTCTCCATATTCAAATTCTACATCACTTATGTTTCTGCTATTGCTACAATGTATGAATTTGACTTGATTAGTACTTCAAATTCAACCAATTTATTTACAATGCTCCTAGCATTAGTGTACGTTAAAGTACACGTGCACATGTGGGATTTACTCAAAGAGGTAACTACCATCAGGGGTAAAGGGAAGGGTTTTTGCTTTCATAAAGGCAACTACTATGGTCTGAGACAGTATTTAAATTCTCTACAGTGGGACCAACTGATGATGTTACCAACAGCAAACTCAAAATGGGAGGCATTCAAAGAACTTATCTTGGAAGCTACTAGGCTTTACATACAAACTAAGAAATATTGTTCAAGGTTTAGGCCTAAATGGATGTCAGATGAACTAATGAGACATATGGCAGAGAAGAAAAATGCATGGGATACATATAAATTAACATTTGACACAGAAGCCTATGATAGATATAAGCTGATCTGTAACCAAGTCACAAAGGAGGTTAGGCAGGCGAAGGCAGATTACGAGAAATCTTTGGCAAAGGATGCAAAGAAAAACAGCAAAGAGTTCTTTACTTATGTAAACTCCAGAAGGAAGGGGATGAATCAGATTGGTCCACTTGATATCGATGGTTCAACTGTTGATGATCCTGCTCAGGTAGCTAACAAACTAAATGAATATTTTGCATCGACATTCATACATGAGGAGTTATTCAGCAAGGGGAATGCCAGAGGTGTATTTAACTCTGGCAGTAAGCTAGATAATATTGTAATAACTGAGAGTAAAGTGGACGAGAAATTGTTGAAGATAAACATAAGAAAGGCACCTGGGGTGGATGGGATCTATCCAGTTATATTAAAGAGGCAGCAAAGGAAGTAAGCAAACCCTTAGCCATAATTATGAGAGCTTCCTTTGACTCAGGGGAGGTACCCATAGACTGGAGATGTGCAAATGTGACACCAATTCACAAAGGAGGATCAAAGACTGACAAAAGTAATTATAGACCTGTGAGTTTAACTTCTGTTCCAGGAAAATTAACAGAGGCACTGGTTAAAGGAGCACTGCAGGATCATCTAGACAAGACTTCAGTTAAAGCTCGGACACAGCATGGTTTTGTTAAGGGGAAGTCTTGCCTGACCAATTTGATCGGATACTATGATGCAGTCACAAAAGAACTGGATGCAGGGAATAACTTTGATATTATATATTTGGATCTTAGAAAGTCTTTTGATACTGTTGCACATGGAAGACTGCTGCACAAATTGGAGCAGTGTGGCATTGGAGGCAAATTGCTGCTATGGATAAAGGGATGGTTGAGGAGGAGAAGACAGAGAGTAGTAATCAATGGACACTGCTCATCGTGGACTAATGTTATTAGTGGAGTCCCTCAGGGTTCAGTGTTGGGTCCATTATTGTTTTCTGTATTTATAAATGATACTGATGATGGTATATCAAAATTAATGTCCAAGTTTGCAGACAATACAAAGGTTGGCAGGGTTGTTAAGGACACTACTGATGCTATGCTGCTGCAACAGGATCTGGAAAGGTTGAGCAGATGGGCTGAGAAGTGGCAAATGAAGTTTAACATTAACAAATGTAAAGTACTACATATGGGAAACAGCAACACCAGAGCAACGTATCAACTCTGTGGTACTACACTGACAGTGGTAGAGAATGAAAAGGACCTGGGGCTAATTGTTCAGGCAGATATGAAGTTCTCTGAGCAGTGCAGACGGGCTGCAAGAGTAGCTCATGGTGTCTTGTCAATGATATACAGGAATTTTTCTAGCAGGGATAAGGTGATTATTCCCTTGTATAAGGCAATGGCCAGGCCACACCTTGGGTACTGTATACAGGTCTGGAGGCCTCATTTCAAGAAGGATGTACAGCTGCTGGAACGAGTACAGAGAAGGGAAACAAGATTAGTGAATGGAACAAAGGGTTGCTCTTACGAAGAAAGGCTTAAGTTCTGCAAATTACAGTGTCTGGAGACTAGGCACCAGCGAGGTGTATAAAGCCCTGAATGGTTTGAGTATGCTCAATGCCGATGGGAATGTTCCTCTTGCTCAGAATAATCACCTGAGAGGGCATAAATTCAGATTGAGGAAAGACAGATGTAAGATAGATGTGCGGAAATCTGCCTTTAGCCAGCGGGTAGTTGGGTGGTGGAACAGACTTCCATCCCTTGTTGTGGAAGCTGATAGCCTAAATAAATTTAAGGTTCAGCTGGACAGGTATTTCGAACGAATGGAGGGGTGGAATGGAAGTGTTTCTCTTTTTTTTTTTTGGCTGATAATGCATAAGCTTGCTTTCTTGCATCATATGCCTCTGCTAATGCTAATGTATACTGCATACATATAGTAAAAGCTAATAATAAACACTGGACTTCTATTAGTCCAGTTTTAATGAAATTTGGGATAGCTCATCAAATTCTCTAAAAGTGCCAAATATAAAATTTTTTGAAAATCAACTCAATAACAGTCAAGTTATTACATGCAGACAGACAGTGAAGACAACAGATGCTTTATGCATATTACAGAAAAACTGACAAATTAATGAAATATGAATGTTGCTAGGAATATTAGTAATGCAATAAGTCTATATTGTTCCATTTTTAAAGGTGCAACAATGGGGCTGAACAAAAATATAACCATATGTATATAGATATATACATATTGCAATATGTATATTGCACATATGTACCGCATGAAACATGCTCTAAAGGCTAAATTTAATTTAATTCAAAAAATTTAATTATGAGCATAAAAATAAACAGATATTCTTTAAGATCACATTTGTTACTTTTCATAAAGTATAAAAATATTAGTAAATGGAAAGAATTAGTGGCCCAACCCTCTCCTCTGTGTACAGGAAGGAAAGGTGGCTACAGTGATCTCAGAGTTTTTAAATTCTATAGTGGGACCAACTGATGATGTTACCAACAGCAAATTCTAAATGGGAAGCATTCAAGGAATTAATCGTGGAAGCTACTAGACTTTTCACCCCGATTAAGAAATATTGTTCAAGCCTAAATGGATGTCAGATGAACTGAGACTCATGTCAGAGAAGAAAAAAGCATGGCATGCATATAAATTATCAGGCAACACAGAAGCCTATGGTAGATATAAGCTAGTCTGTAATCAAGTCACAAAGGAGGTTAGGCAAGCAAAGGCAGATTATGAGAAATCTTTGGTAAAGGATGCAAAGAAAAACAGCAGACTTCTTTAGTTATATAAACTCTAGAAGGAAGAGGACGAATCAGATTGGTCACTTGATATCGGTGGTTCAAGTTTTGATTTTCCTGCTCAGATAGCTGACAAACTGAATGAGTATTTGGCATTTGCATTCACATGTGGAATTCTGCAGGGAATTGGAGGTCAGAAGCTTATTAAACTCTAATAGGGAGATAAATGATTTTGTAACAACTGAGCACAAAGTGGAAGAGAAATTGTGAAGTTAAACATAAGAAAGTCATTAAGAGTGGATGGGATCTATCCAGTTATATTAAAGGAGGCAGCAAAGGAAGTAAACAAACCCTTAGCCATAATTATGAGAGCATCCTTGGCCTCATGGAAAATCCCCACGGACTGAGGATGTGTAAATATATCCCCAATTCACAAAGGGGATCTAAGAGTGACACGAGTAATTACAGGCAGTTTAACTTCTGTTTCAGGGAAAATAATGGAGTCACTGGTTAAAGAAGCATTGCAGGATCATCTAAACGAGACTGCAGTAATAATTCCAACACAGCATGGGTTTGTCTTCTCTGACAAATTTGATTGGATACTATGATGTGGTTACAAAGGAACTGGATGTAAAAAAAATAATTTTGATATCATATACTTGGATTTTAGGAAAGCTTTTTGATACCTTTGAGCATGGAAGACTACTATACAAATTGGAGCAGTATGGTATTAAGGGCAAGTTGCTACAATAGATAAAAGGGTGGTTGAGTGGGAGAAGACAGAGAGTGGTAATCAATGGAAGCTGCTCTTTGTGGACTAATGTTATTAGTAGAGTCCCACAGGGTTCAATGTTGGGCCCACTGTTGTTTACATATTTATCAATGATGCTACCGAGAGGTGGCAACTGAAGTTTAACATTGACAAATGCAAAGTACTGCATATGGGTAGAAGTACCCTCAGAGAAACAAACCAATTGTGTGGTAATACACTCAGGGTGGTAGAATGAAAAAGACCTGGGGGTAATTGTGCAGTCAGATATGACATTTTCTGAGCAGTGCAAACAGGCTGCCAGAGCAGGTCATGGGGTTTTGTCAATGATATACAGGAATTTTGCTATTAGGGAAAAGGAGGTGATTATCCCTTTGTATAAGGAAATGGTCAAGCCATGCTTGAGTACTGCGTACTGTTCTGGAGGCCTCATTTTAGGAAGAATGTAGAGTTGCTTGAGCATGTACAGAGAACAGCAACAAGATTGGTGAGGTGAATGAAGGGGCCCTCCTACCAAGAAAGGCTTAAGTTCTGTAAATTTCAGCATCTAGAGACTAGGCACCTGTGAGGTGATCTGATTGAAGTGTATAAGGCCTTGAATAAGTTGAGCAAGCTCAATGCTGATGGGATTCTTCCTCTTGCTCAGATTACGAACCTGAGGAACATAAATTTAAACAGAGGAAAGACAGTTGTAGAATAGATGTGTGGAAATTTGCCTTTAGCCAGCAGGTGGTTTATAGCTTAAATTCAAGGAGGAACTGGGCAAACATTTATAAGGAATGGATGCGTTTTTTGTTGATGCTACATAAGCTTGCATCACATGCTTCTAATACTACCACTACATTTTATCCCCTCTCCCTCATAATTCATGTTCTCAAGTCACCAACTGGTTTTTAGTATAAACTTAAGGTAATGTTAATTACAATTTTAAAAAAAAAGGCACCAGTTTATTTCTGTAAGGACTCAGGTACTGCAGGGTCATTTTCCTTAAAGAAAGAACTAACTGGTTGTTTTATTTTCTTTTCTCTCTCTTTTTAACAGTAAATTGAATTTAAAGTGATCAAACGATCTATGACTAGCATTAAAAGCATCTTCATTTATAGCCCATGGTGTCCTATCTACAATTTATTGAACATTTCCTAGTAGAGATAAGGAAGTCATAATCCCATTATATAAGGCTATTGTTAGACCACACTTGGAATACTGTGTTCAGGTATGGAGACCACACCAAAAGAAAGACATTGTGCTTCTTGAAAACATCCAAAGATGGGTAACTTGCCTGGTGAGATCGACAAAAGGGTGTCCATATGAGGAAAGACTTTGAATATGTGGGTTGCAGAGATTGGAAACTAGGCACCTTATAGGAGACTTGATTGAGGTGTTTAAGGCTCTGAGAGGCAGAAGCAAAATGAATGAGGAGGAAAATTTCATGGTTATAAATGATTCTAGAACCAGGGCCCATAATTTCAAGTTACGGGGGAAGATGTTTAGACTGGATTGCTGGAAGTTTTATTTTAGCCAGCGAGTTATAAATTACTGGAATAATTTACCTATATGGGTGGTAGAAGCTGCAGTTTGGGGAAATTCAAAGGTCAAATGGATAATTACCTACGAGAGGAAGAAAACATATAGGTTGTCTATTTCCTTTTCTCTTATTATTTTTTTAAAGTTTTTTTCTTATTTTTTAAAATTTTATTTTATTATAATTTGTTATTATTTTTAGGCTGGTGCAGCATAAGCTATAGGCTTCCTTACACCATGTGATCACTGCTAATACTAATTTTGTATATAGCACATTGTTCACTGCTACTTACAAAATGAAATTGTCCTATACAATGCCTGTTAGAAATGCAAATGCTTAAAAAAATAAAGTTAATATTATTTATCATTGTTGCTTTGATTAATATCATTATCAGTCCAATGATATTGGGAAAAATTTGTGGTTCTGCCTTTGGCATCACCTAAGTCACACAACACATTTCCTTTTTAAATAAAGAATTTATTTTCCATTAAAAAATACATTTGTAAACATACATAAAGCAAACATACCTCTTATAATGGTAATATCTGCTAATAATATTCACACAGATTATCGTGGATATGGATGATATCCTTGGATAGCACTCACATGAGTTACTTTCCCATATGAACTAGGATCTTGTGCTGCATATGTCTGATAAGTTTCAGCCACGGGTTGAGGTTGGGGCTGAGCCTGTGGTTGTTGATAGGTAACTGCTGGTGCTTGGGGCTGGTAAGTGACATAGGGTTTATATTCCTGAGTTGTTACTGCAGGAACTACAGTATAATTACTTTGCTGCTGTCCATTGGCAGTTACAGTAGTTCCTTGGCCATAGTTCCAACCCATGTAACCATATGCACTGTACCCATAAGCCTGTGTGTTATTGGCAGCAGGCTGAACATACCCACCATTCCAACTACCGGTTGCATTACTTTGATTCTGTCCATAGCCACCATAATAATACCCCGAACTATTGGTGGTCGTTGGCATGCTCGCTTGTATAGGCTTCGAAACCTTCTTAACATCGCATTCTCTTTTCCCAATTTGCTGTTTTGCCTGTTTGCATGCCAGCTCTGCTGCTTCTTCTCCGTGAAAAGTTACAAAGCAAAATTGCCTCCGTTTGTTCTTTACTTTATCAAAAGGAAGTTCAACGCTTTCTACGCTTCCAAACGTTTCAAAATAGGTCGTAATATCGTCCTCTGTTAAGTTAGGTTCGATACCACCTACAAAAATCTTTCTAACACCAAGTCTTCTTGTAGCTCTTTTAACATCAACTTGCTTACCTTTTAGAGTGTGGGGTATATTTCGCATTGCTGAATCCGCTGCCTCACGAGTAGCAAATTTTAGAAAAGCGAATCCACGTGACCTTCCAGTACTGTAATCAGTTTTGATGTTGGCTTCGTGTACCTCTCCATAGTTTGAAAAGTAACTTCGCAAATCATTTTCATCGACATCCCATCCGAGTCCTCCAATGAACAGTTTCCTTGGATCCTCTTGAGCACCCTTTTGAAAGCCTTTATCGGTCAATTTTGAAGACCCTAACATGGTGCCCGCCACTTCTGTATTCTGACACAATGCACCTGCACTTTTAACTGTGAAAGTTTCGTGAGCGCCAATATCATAACTTATATTTCCGTTCTGCTCTTCCATTATGTTAATTGTTACAAGTCAATCACAAAAAAAAACTGAAGGGAAAACTAAGAGAAGCCTTTAAAAAGAAAAGCACATACCACACCAAAATTCGTGACTCAATCGCATGCACGTCACACTTCCAAACAACGTTACTAGGGTTGATACAAAAATTTAGTAAATTCGATCAAATTATCAGTATATTCCAGCTAAATTCGGTAGAAAATTATCTGTAATAAACTTAAAGTTAGGTGGAGCTAATTAATAAAAATAAAAGATAAATATATATTTTTAAGAGATATTTTAACTATTGTATTTATACATAACAATTAAAATATGAGTGAATACACAGTTTATATTAGTTTTCATCAATGTGAAAACTTCGCTTCATTAAATTCCGATTTATATTTTGAAATATTACTACAATCAACAAAATTATATTTTCTGTCATGTACATCAATAATTTCCAAGAAAATCAAGATAAAAATTAATAAAATTTAGACTTTAATTTGTAGGCTAATTAATAAAGTAAAAATTAATAAAGTGTTGAATAATATGTACAAAATATGTAGCAATAACAAAAAAATTAATAATTCTTTTTCCATATAATCTCCTCGACGACAATAGAATTTTTTAGAAAACTATTCTCAAGCCTCCACTAGAAGCTTTCGGGAGTAGAAAAATGAATATAATCCCTATCTTCCTTACAGCGGATGAAAAGGACCTCGAATCCCGTGAATGACTGGAAGAATTTTTATGAGCTTTTTTTTTTTTTTTTTTTTCAAAATGTTGCTGAATCTGTTGTTCTCAAGCGATAATTCCATGTTTTTGTCCCGAGAAGGTCGAATTTTTTATTCACCACACCACCACGGAATGAACTAAATAGGCCGATCCTTAGTAGCCTTAGTTGCGTTGGGGCACAACCTCCATATCATACGAGGCTATGTCTCTAACTAGAAGTTCAACAAAATAATATCATTATCGTTTTAAAATTTCATTCCTTCCAGGAAACTATTCAATACTATACACATATAGAGACCGAAGGTACTAAATCTACGAAAGAGGGATGTAGAAAAAACTCAGAGCCCCAGTCGGTGACAGCAGTTATCCCAGTGTATGATTTCCGAGTTAGTTTATAGGAAGTTTGCAGATGATATAAAGGTTGACAGGGTTCTTAATGACAGTAATGGCAGTGTGCTACTGCAACAGGATCTAGAAAATTTGGGCAGATGAGCTGAGGAGTGACACCTAAAATTTAACCTTGACAAATGCAAAGTACTGCATATGGGTACAAGTAGCCCTAGAGAAACGTACCAACTGTGTGGTACTACACTTAAGGTGTGAAAATGAAAAAGACCTGGGAGTAATTGTGCAGTCAGATATGAAGTTTTCTGACAATGCAGACAGGTTGCCAGGGCAGGTCATGGGGTTTTGTCAATGATATACAGGAAGTTTGCTAGCAGGGAAAAGGAGGTGATTGTCCCTCTGTATAAGGCAATGGTCAGGCCACGCCTTGAGTACTGCGTACAGGTCTGGAGGCCTCATTTTAGGAAGGATGTAGAGTGGCTTGAGCATGTACAGAGAAGCGCAACAAGATTGGTGAGGGGAATGAAGCCTCTCTTACCAAGAGAGGCTTAAGTTCTGCAAATTTCAGCAGTTTGAGACTAGGCACCTGCGAGGTGATCTGACTGAGGTGTATAAGGCCTTGAATGGGTTGAGCACGCTGAATTCTGATGGGATTCTTCCACTTGGTCAGATTACGAACCTAACAGGGCATAAATTGAAATTGAGGAACAGAGGTAGAATAGATGTGCGGAAATTTGCCTTTAGCCAGCGGGTGGCTAATTGCTGAAATAAACTTCCATCTGTGGTTGTGAAAGTTGATAGGTTAAATAAATTTTAGGAGGAACTGGACAAACATTAAGAAGGATTTGTTTTGTAAATTTTTTTTTACACTTGCTTTCACTTCCTTTTTTTTTTTTTTTTTTTTTTTTTTACATTTGCTCATACAGTTGCTTTCTTGCATCACATGCCACTACTACTACTACTACTACTACAATAAATTTTCAGTTCAAAAGACTGTTGAATTTCATATATTCAGAAAATTTTATTATTTTGCTTTTTGGGAGTTGACACTGTTTCTTCGGTTTTTTTTTTTTTTTTGTCATAACATACCAGCTGATTTTGCTGGAATGATTAGAGAAAGATTAGTTGCTTACTCTGTTTGAAAGTTCTCTGAAGGAAAATAATGCACTTTCCGTTGCTTTGACTATTATTTTAATTTAAGCTTAAAATACCACATTCGCATTTCAGCCAAAAATATATCAGGAAGACAGGAGAGAAACTACCATACCGTAAAAAAACAACTATTTATTTGGGTCACCAGGAAAGTTATTTCATCTACCCAAGTGTACTGTGTCTATAAATTTCGTGTTTTCTCAGGTTGATTTGCCTGTTTTGCTGGATAAAAAGACAAATCTGCTGGATTCTGGACTTTGCTATATTTGGGGAAAAGACTTTGCTATATTTGCTAGGGGGGAAATTTGCTATATTTTCTTGCAGCCACAGAGTGAAAAAAAAAAAACCATAAACGTTCCTCACCTCATCGACGGGATTCGAAAATGGGCCTTTTCCAACCAATGTCGAAGGACGGTGATGATATCACTGTGCTACCGCGCAGACCCACTGTAACAAACTATTTATTTATTAGGTCCACCCGGAATGTTAATTCAACTACCTATGTGTATTGTATATGTAAATTGCGTGTGCACTCTGGAAGATTTGCTTGCGTTGCTGGAAGAAAAACCCCAGTTTTTTCGGGAGGGAACCTCACCCCAGGGGCTCACATCTGGTGAGTATGGGCTTGGCACATCCAGGGTCCTGAGCTGGATATCATCATTCTACCTTTTCTTGGTGATTCCCTTCTACTTCTCTCTCTCTCTCTCAGGGTAATTCAGAATTTTTTTTTTTTGGCTGGTGCAGCATAAGCCTCAGGCTTCCTTGTATCATATGGCTAATAATAATGTACGCCTGAGACCGAATAACTCACTCACGGAGTGAAAAAAGCCGATAAAAGTGCCTCGCGGGATTCGAACCTGCGCCTTTTCCACCCAGTGTGGGGAGGACAGTGACCATACCACTGTCCTACTGGTGTAGACTCCTACTGTAGTAAAAAAAAAAAAACTATTTATAAGAGTGACCTGGAAAGCAGTAGCGTAGCTACCCTTTTTCGGGCCCGGAGGCAAAGAACATGTTCGGGCCCCTACTTAATTATTGAAAATTGCAAAAACAGGAGACAGCCAAAGACGCCTGGGCCCAAAAGAGCCCAGGCCCGGAGGCCATTGCCTTGCCTGCCTACATGGTAGCTACGCCACTGCTGGAAAGTCATTTCATCTACCCATGTGAATTGTGTCAGTGTGTCGATTTGACTGCTTTGCTGGATGAAAAAAAAGTCTACTGGATTCAGGGGGATAAATTTACTATATCTACGCCCGAGAACGAATAACTCAGCCAGAGGGTGAAAAAACCCATAACAATTCCTCAAGTCATCGACGGGATTCGAACCTGGGCATTTTCCACCGAGTGTGGGAAGGACAGTGATGATACCACTGTACTACTACACGTGTAGAATCCCACTGTAGTAAAAAAAAAAAAAAAAGAAAAGAAAACAATTTATTAGGGTCACCTGGAAAGTTATTTTACCTACCCATGTGAACGTGTCTATAAATTGCGTGTGTTATGTGATTGATTTTTTCTTGCTTTGCTGGATGAAAACCCAAGTTCTGAGGATTCTACACCTGAGACTGACTAACTCAGCCACGGAGTCACAAAAAAAAAACGCACAAAAAAGTCCTCGCGTCATGGACGGGATTCGAACCGAGGCCTTTTCCACCCGGTAGGGCGAGGAGGGTGACGACACCCACTGTAGTAAAATTTCAACTTTCAAATTATTTCATTACAGTCACCAAGAATGTCTTCTTTATACCCATATATAGAAGAGGAAGAAGAAGAAGAACTCTTTATTGCATACAAAACGTACACAATACCCTTCACGGCTACAAGCCAGGGGTTTACAGTAAAGGCTAATGCAAGGTTACAAAGGCTAATACAAGGTTACAAAGTCTAATTCAAGGTTACAAAGGCTAATACAAGGTTACAAAGTCTAATACAAGGTTACAGTAAAGGCTAATGCAATGTAATAAACAAGGATGAGATACGAGAAAAAATAATATTCTTACTAATTATACAAGTGTATGAAAGAAAATGAAAAATTGACATATGAACATATATACAACAGCATGTTGTCATGTTAAATTATTCTCCAGGGAGCAGTCCTTTTACAGTGCTCGAGTCATCTAAGCAGGAGCAGAAAGTTCGAACAATGTAGTGAGGGAACCATGGGAGTGATGGACAGGTCCTTGGGAGCAGGTTCTAATGTCCTGTGACGTGGTCCTGAGAAGGAAGTGGATTGAGTAAGTTCTGCCTGTATTTTTTTATCCAATGCGAACTTGTAGAGGTCGCCATCCAAGGAGTATATGCACTGCAGCATTTGCACGAGTAAGAACCGATCGGATAACTTTAACCGGTTTGGGGTGGCCTGAAGGACTGGATTGGTCCGAAGGCTTGGGACTGGGGTCCTCCAACCGCAGTTAGCCCAGAGGTCTGGGTCCGAAATAATGCCAACTATCATTTTTACAGAAAAGACGAGTCTCCTCTCATGGATAATGGCAGGAAGACGTCTGATGTTTAGAGCTGCCGCCATCTGGGTGGTCCTTCGTGCAGGGGGAAGTTGGAATTTCCATATGGCCCACTTCAATAGCCAAAATTCGCCTGCAAAAATCGTCTTGGATGCGTTGCGGCAGTTGAGGTTCAGACTTCTGCTCCATTAAGAATGACCGGATACACACATGTCTCAATATACCTGCACCCAACGGCCTGGTCATGGACATGCATAAGTTGTTGCTTAAGCATCCACCGAAGTCGACAGAATTTTTTTTGCAGGTGGTCTAGGTGTTGTAGAAAGGAGAGCTTCTAGTCAAAAATAACGCCCAGATCGGTGTGTTGTTGAACAGCAGAAATCGCGGATTCTCTTATATTGGGTTGCACCATTGTTGGGTTCCGTTTGAGCGAGAAGGTCAACTGTTTCGACTTCTCAGGATTGATGTGAAGGCCGAAACCGGAGAGGAAGGCCTCGAGGTTCTGAATTTTCTGTACGATTAAGACATTTGTGTAGTCAGCAGTGTCTCTGGGGTTGATAGCAGTGAACAGCTTTATATCATCGGTGAAGGTGATAATATCAGTTCGGCCCGTCACGAAATGCAGAACAGCTGAGAACAAAATACCAGAGTGGACCCCACCTTGTGGGACTCCAGCTGTAATAGTTCTGGTGTAGCACCGACTGGCATCGCGAACAATAACAGTCCTGTTCTCAAGCATTGTCTGAATAAACCAGAGCACGTCTCCGCCAATGAGGTAATACTCACGTAGTAGTTTTACCAACGCGTGAACGGATACGGAATCAAATGCTGCCTGGACATCGATATAAGTAGCAGTGATTTCCGAAACGTGCTCAAATGCCCCGAGGATCTTGGTAGCGGTGGTGACTAGATTTGTAGCGGTGGATCTTGACCGGGTGGCATAGTGGATCTGCGGTGGCTGATGTGGCATTATTTGGGTGGTTAACTTTTTCAGAAGAGATTTCTCAAATAGCTTTAATAGGCTTGATGCCGAAGAAATAGGACGGAAGTGACTGGGCTGAGAAGCAGAGCGTATTTTTGGCAACAGTCTTACTAGATAGATATGCCACATAGGAGGGAAGAATTTTTGATGAAGGATTTTGTTGAATAACGACAGAATGGGATCAACAATAAATGTACTCAGGCATTTCAGCATAAACTGTGGAATCCCGTCAGCGCCGGATGCGGCCGTAGGTGCTAAACTATTTATTGCATCAATCAGTTGATATTTGGTGAGTTGAACTGAATTTAAGGGGTCGGTTGAAATCGGATTGATTGGTAATTCCATTGGTGTAGTAGATTCTGGCTGAGCCACATACCTAGTTATGTGCTGGAGCCAACTGCTCAGATTGAGTGAGTGGATGGCGTCCTCTGATTTGCTTCTATGGAAGGGCTTGCCTTTATTTATGGTAGCCTCTATCATTAGTAGAGGTATATGATGCAAGAAGTCAGCTTATATAGGATGATTCAAAAATGATGGTCAATAATTTAAAGGGGAAAAGTACAAACGAAAATAAGCAAAAAAAAGTCCCAGTGAACATCGGGCCGCAAATGAACCGTTTTCGAGATAATTCACATTTTTTGTTAAGATCCGCCACTGGCTATGGGAGCACTAGTTTAGTAAAAAGATATGAATCCTTTGTTAAGGGTGGTTTTGTTAAACATAAGATAATTCATTCATAATTTTTGGTCTCAACACTACAGGATTTTACAGATGTTACATGTAGTAGTAGTGGCACTTGATGCAAGAAAGCAAGTGTAGGAGCTTATGCAGCATCAGCCAAAAAAAAAAAAAAAAAAAAATGACACCATACCCTCCAAATGCCTGTCCAGTTCCTCCTTAAATTTATTTAACCTATCAACTTCCACAACGACAGATGGAAGTTTGTTCCAGCAATTAACCACCCGCTGGCTAAAGGCAAATTTCCGCACATCTATTCTACATCTATCCTTTCTTAATTTGAACTTATGTCCCCGTAGGTTCGTATTCTGAACAAGTGGGAGGATCCCATCAGAATTCAGCGTGCTCAACCCATTCAAGGCCTTATAGACCTCAATCAGATCACCGCGCAGGTGCCTAGTCTCCAGCCACTGCAATTTGCAGCACTTAAGCCTCTCTTGGTAAGAGGATCCCTTCATTCCCCTCACCAATCGTGTTGCTCTTCTCTGTACACGCTCAAGCAAATCTACATCCTTCCTAAAATGAGGCCTCCAGACCTGTACGCAGTACTCAAGGCGTGGCCTGACCATTGCCTTATACAGAGGGACAATCACCTCCTTTTCCCTACTAGCAAAATTCCTATATATCATTGACAAAACCCCATGACCTGCCCTAGCAGCCTGTCTACATTGCTCAGAAAACTTCATATCTGACTGCACAATTACTCCCAGGTCTTTTTCATTTTCTACCACCTTAAGTGTAGTACCACACAGTTGGTACGTTTCTCTGGGGTTACTTCTACCCATATGCAGTACTTTGCATTTGTCAAGGTTAAACTTCAGTTGGCACTTCTTAGCCCATCTGCCCAAATTATCTAGATCCTGTTGCAGTAGCACACTGCCATTACTGTCATTAACAACCCTGCCAACCTTCGTGTCATCTGCAAACTTCGACATTAAGCCTGATATACCTTCATCAATATCATTGATAAATATACAAAACAACAGTGGACCCAACACCGAACCCTGTGGGACTCCACTAATAACATTAGTCCACGAAGAGCAGCACCCATTGATTACCACCCTCTGTCTTCTCCCACTTAACCATCCTTTTATCCATTGTAGCAACTTACCCTTAATACCATTCTGCTCCAATTTGTACAGTAGTCTTCCATGCGCAACAGTGTCAAAAGCTTTCCTGAAATCCAAGTATATGATATCAAAATTATTTTTTGCATCCAGTTCCTTTGTGACCACATCATAATAACCAATCAAATTTGTCAGACAAGACTTTCCCTTAACAAACCCATGCTGTGTCTGAATTATTGCTGCAGTCTTGTCTAGATGATCCTGCAATGCATCTTTAACCAGTGACTCCATTATTTTACCCGGAACAGAAGTTAAACTAACTGGTCTGTAATTACTCGTGTCACCCTTCGAACCTCCTTTGTGAATTGGGGATACATTTGCACATCTCCAGTCCGTGGGAACCTCCCCTGAATCCAAGGATGCTCTCATAATTATGGCTAAGGGTTTGCTTAGTTGCTTTGCCGCCTCCTTTAATATAACTGGATAGATCCCATCCACCCCAGGTGCCTTTCTTATGTTTAACTTCAACAATTTCTCCTCCACTTTGCTCTCAGTTATTACAAAATCATTAAGCACACTGCTACAATTTGATAACCTTCTTCCATTTTCAAACTGTAATAATTCCTCACGTGTGAATGTAGATGCAAAATACTCATTCAGTTTGTTTGCTATCTGAGCAGGATCATCAACAGTCGAACCATCGATGTCAAGTGGACCAATCATATTCAACCCCTTCCTTTTAGAGTTTATATAAGTAAAGAAATCCTTGCTGTTTTTCTTAGCATCTTTTGCCAAAGATTTCTCGTAATCCGCCATTGCCTGCCGAACCTCCTTTGTGACCTGATTACAGACTAGCTTATATCTGCTACAGGCTTCTGCGTCGCCTGATAATTTATATGCATCCCATGCATTTTTCTTCTCTGACACGAGTCTCATTAGTTCATTTGATAACCATTTAGGCCTAAACCTTGAACAATATTTCTTCATTGGTATGAAAAGTGTAGTAGCTTCCACGATTAATTCCTTGAATGCTTCCCACTTAGAATTTACTGTTTGTAACATCGTCAGTTGATCAGTTGATCCCACTGTACAGAATTTAAAAACTGTCTGAGACCACTGTACTCCCCTTTACGGAAGCAAAAACCCTTTCCTTTACCCCTGACGGTAGTTACCTCTTTGAGTAAATCCCGCTTCAGCACACTGTGATCACTGCCACCTAGTGGTTCCTTTATCCGCAAATTCTTAATACACGAATGATCACTGCTGATAACCAGATCAAGAGTATTACTTTCTCTGGTTGCCTCTCGAACATGCTGCTGCAGAAAACAATCATCCGATAAATCCACAAAAGTCTGACTAGTGTGTGAGTGACCAATCCACAAGTTCCAGTCAATATCTGGGAAGTTAAAATCCCCCATTATAAGACATTCTGATTTACTGACCCACTCTATTTCTCTGTACAATTGTTCATTGTACTCATTCGAGTCATTAGGCCTATAACACACTCCTACTCTTATTTTTGCTTTTGCAGTGCTTATGTCACACCAAACTGACTCAACAGTGCACTGTCCATCTATATCAACTGAATGCACTTCTTTTGATTTTATGTTTTTCTTAATTAACAGCATAACACCTCCTCCCTTTCTGTCCTGTCTATCCTTTCTGTACACATTGTACTCCCCAAATTCCAGTTCTGCATTCCTTATATCTTTGTGACACCACGTCTCTGCTATCCCAACAATATCCGCCTTTGATGTCTTTACCAACACTTCAAATTCATCAAATTTATTTACTATACTTCTAGCATTGGTATACATGCAAGCATACATGCTCCTATGTTACAGGATGTTCTTTCTAACACCCTTTCCTCAAAATCAGGTGTTATGCTTCTGGGCCAATCTGCTCGTACTCCATGTGTGAAACGCCCACGTTCTCTAAGGCGTTGATATACCCTGAAGAATGTGCGCCTGTTGGGCTGCCTTCGGCGGTGAAATGCTTCTTGGTACAAACGTGCAGTTTTGGGTGCACTGCCGTTGGCTTTACCATACATGAAGTGCATGTCCGCATACTCTTCCTTGCTGTAACCTCTTTCCATGTTGACTATCCTTTGACAAGTATTAGTATGCCTGCTATGTCTCAGAGCATTGAGAGAAGGGAAAGGGAGAGAATGAGCATAACCTAATCTAAAGAAACAAGTCAGTGGTGGATCGGAACTCTATACAGTTCAACTTGTCAGTGGTGGATCCCAACTAGAGATGTGCAATATCTCGAAAACGATTCACTTAAGGACCCATATTTACTAGGCTTTTTTGCATATTGTAGTCTGTACAGTTTACCTTTAAATTATTGACAATCACTTTTGAAACATCCTGTATAGCATCAGCCAGAAAAAAAAATAAATAAATAAAAATATTCCCATTTCATTCATCCGTTAAATCCAAATATTTGTCTAGTTCTGCTTTAAATTTATTTAAGCTGTCAACTCCTGCAACGACAGATGGAAGTTTGTTCCAGCAATCAACCACCCTCTGGATAAAGGCAAATTTGCGCACATATATTCTACTGCTGTCTTTCCTCAATTTGTATTCATGTCCCCTCAAGCAATTAATCTGGGCAAGAGGAAGAATCCCATCAGCATTGAGCTTGCTCAAACTATTCAAGGCCTTATACTCCTCAATCAGAACAACTCGTAGGTGCCTAGTCTCCAGACACTGCAATATGCAGAACGTAAGCCTATCTTTGTATGAGCAACCCTTTGTTCCATACACCAATATCATTGCCCTTCTCTGTACTCGTTTCAGCAACACAAAATTCATCCTACAATGAGGTCTCCAGACCTGTAAACAGTACTAAAGGTGTGGCCTAAACATTGCCTTATACAAGGGAATAATTACCTCCTTATTCCTTCTAGAAAAATGCTTGTATTTTTCTTGCGTTGACAATACACCATGAGCTACTCTTGCAGACACTCTGCACTGCTCAAAAAAACTTCATATCTGACTGAAGAATTATCTCCAGTTCTTTTTTCATTGTCTAGCCCCCTCAGTCTAGTACGACCCAATTAATACATTACTCTGAGATTACTGCTACCCATAGACAGTACTTTGCATTTGTCAATTTGCATTTGTCAAATGCAAATTTGTTAAACTTCAGGTGACATCTCTCAGCATTTGTTAAACTTCAGGTGACATCTCTCAGCCCATCTGCTCAACTTTTCTATATCCTGCTGCAGTAGCGTACTGTCATTAGTGTCACTAACAACCCTGCCAACTCTCGTATCATCTGCAAATTTGGACATTAGGCTTGATATACCTTCATCAATGTCATTGATAAATACAGAAAACAATAATGGACCCAACACCGAACCCTTGGGGATTCGACTAATAACATTAGTCCACGAAGAGCAGTGTCCCTTGATTGCCACTCTCTGTCTTCTCCAATCAACCATCCCTTTATCCACAGCAGAATTTTGCCCTTAATATCATTGTGCTCCAATTTTTACAGTAGTTTACCATGTGCAACAGTATCCAAATCTTTCCTAAAATCAAGTATATGATATCAAAATTATTTTTTGCATCCAGTTCCTTTGTGACCATGTCATGAAAGCCAATCAAATTGGTCAGACAATACTTCCCCTTAACAGACCCATGCTGTGTCTTAACTATAAGTGCAGTCTTGTCTAGATGATTCTGCAGTGCTTCTTTAACCAGTGACTCCATTAATTTCACTGGAACAGAAGTTAAAGTTATAGGTCTGTAATTGCTTGTATCACAGGTTTGTAATTACTGGGCGTCCCCGTAGCCAGGTGGACAGGAGCAGCAGTGCGTAGCACACGCTTCTTGATTATACTGGGGTTCAAGCCGTGACCACCAAATACGGAGGATGTGGAAAGGTCAGGGAATGACCCCCGCATATCCCTGGAGCAATATGGCCTTAGTTGCTTATGCTCCTAAAAACCAAACAATAACAACAATAACTGTAATTACTTGTACCCTTTGATCATCCTTTGCCAACTAGGGTCACATTTGCATACCTCCAGTCCATGGGGACCTACCCTGAATTCAATGAAGCTCTCATAATCATGCCTAAGAGTTTGATTACTTCCTTTGCTGATTCCTTTAATATAACTGGATAGATCCCATACACCCTAGGTGCCTTTCTTATGTTTAACTTCGTCAATTTCTTCTCCACTCTGCACTCAGTTATTACAAAATCATTTAGCTTCCCACCAGATTTTGACAAACGTCTGGCATTCTCCTCCCTGAATATCTTCTCATGTGTGAATGTAGCGGCAAAATACTCATTCAGTTTGTCAGCCACCTGAGCAAGATCGTCAACAATCGAACCACCGATATCAAGTGGACCAATCTTATTCATATCATCATTTTTCTCTTTCTTGGTGATTGCCTTCTCCCTCTCTCTCTCTCTCTCTCTCTCTCTCTCTCTCTCTCTCTCTCTCTCTCAGGGTAACTCGGGAATTTTTTTTTTTTTTTATCTGGTGCAGCATAAGCCTCAGGCTTCCTTGCACCATGCAGCTAATACTACTACTACTAATAATAATAATTCCCTTCCTTCTAGAGTTTAAGTAAGTAAAGAACTCTTTGCTGTTTTCCTTTGCATCCTTTGCCAAAAATTTCTCATAATCTGCCTTGGTCTGCCTAATCTCTTTTGTGACTCGATTACGGATCAGCTGATATCTACCATAGTTTCTATGTCACCTGATAATTTATATGCATCCCATGTATTTTTCTTCTCTGCCACGAGTCTCATTAGTTCATCTGACATCCCTTTAGACCTAAACCTTGAGCAATATTTCTTAGTTGGTATGAAAAGCCTTGTACCTTCCAAGATTAATTCTTTGAATGCTTCCATTTAGAATTTACTGTTGGTAACATCATCATCAGTTGACCCACTATATAAAGTTTAAAAACTGCCTCAGATCACCGTAGTCACCTTTATGAAAGCAAAAACCCTTCCCTTTAAATGGACACATTTGTGTATTGTGTCCGTAAATTACCTGTGTTCTCTGATAGATTTGGGGGTCGATCTGGGGAAAAGACCCAAGCGATCTTCGCCTGAGACCAACTAACTCAGCCAAGCACTGAAATAAGCCCACTAAAGTTCCTCGTGTTATCGATGGGATTCGAACCGGGCCGTTTTCACCCGGTGTGGGGAAGACGGTGACGATACCACTGTGCTACCGCGCAGTCCCACTGTAGTAAAGTCAACTTGATTATCATCAAAGCTGATTATGATCGTAGGTGGCCTTTGTGGATATCATTGGTATAATCACTATACTCCCCAAGCCGAATGGAAAATACTAGAGTTCGAATTCCGTTAATTGGGCAGTTGGTTTGTGGAATAGACTTTCATCACTTGTTGTTGAAGTTGATAGCCTAAACAAATTTAAGGCTCAGCTGGACAGGTATTTCGAACGAACGGAGGGGTGAAATGGGAGTAGTGGTTGTGTTTTTTTATTTTTTTTTGGCTGATGCTGAGTAAGCTTGCTTTCTTGCATCATATGCCTCTACTAATGCTAATGCTAATGCTAATTACGTCAGGAATTGGTATTCACAACGTTGTAGCTGGTATCGCCATACTCCACACACCGGGTGGAAATTATGATCCCCGTCGATGACGGGAGGAATTTTTATGCGCCTTGTTCATAACGTGGCTGAGTTAGTCTGTCTCAGACGAGGCAGCACGTTTTCTTCTACCAGAAACCAGGGATTTGACTAAAGAAAACAATTATTTACGCACATATTTGGGGCAATGTAGTGTAAGTTGATTGCTAATACGCTTAAAACACAACATCAAGCAGTTAACCGTGATTATATGTGAAAAAAACTTGATACTTTCTTACCTTTGGTCAGCATTCAAAAGTTTTGCAGTTCACCTTGATTAAAGTTCTTCAAGCGTAAATAAAGTTTCTGTTTATACTCCGGAACGACCAAACGGTCAGAGGAGTTCACAAGATAGACAGAATACAAGAAACAGCACCGTATTCAGCAGTCACGGGCTTGAACCCCAGTCACTCAAGGCTCGTGTACTTATGCACCCACGCGCCTGACCACTAGGCTACGGCGTACATTATGACTTAAAATAAATTGAACTCACCCATATGATATTTTTATTGTTTATTCGGTTAATGCTTTTTACATTCTTCCCCCATACAGGTTACAAGCTAGAGTGATGAAAATACTTCCATGTATTATTTGTTTTTTACGATAATCTCTTATAGAAACTGTTATTCTAAATGAATAATAGTTAATTAAATCCAATATATACATTGCTCTACTCTTAATATCTGGACACCGTCACAACGCGAACAATATGACACTGAGCGTTGTTTCTTACTGATACAGATATAAGCCATCCCTATATAGGCCATCCCAATTACGAAACAATGTAACCTAAGGCACGATTGTCCACGTAGTCTAAATAAACCTCATTATTCCTGTTTTTGTCCACAAAACCAATGGTTCCAGGCTTAATCATGAATATCAGCCACAGACCATCATGTTTTCTCCCCCAATTTTTCCTTTTGAGCCGATATATCTGTCAGGTAGCATTCTCTGGGAATCCGTCATACCCAGAGCAACTGTCAGACCTATTACTACTATTATACTATTTTTATTAGAGTCACCTGGAAATGTAATTTCAACTACCCATATGTATTCTGTCTGTAAATTGCGTGTTCTCTGGTCGAATTGCCTGTTTTGCTGGACGAAAACCCAAGATTCAGGGCAAAAAGCCTTACTGTCGACGCTTGAGACCAACAAACTAGCCAGGGAGTAAAAGAAGGCATAAAACTCGGGCCCATTCTACCCGGTGTGGGGACGACGTGACGATACCACTGTGCTATCCGTGCAGTGACTAGTACACCATCTGCAGTGACTCGTTACTCCATATCACCTCTTTCCATTAGACTATGATCTAAGAACAGTGAACCATACACCGAACTATACGACGCCAGAGATTACACTGATGTGCAAAACTGAAGGACCAGTCAGGTTTTGACCTGTAGCTTCTCATAGGAGTGGCCTGGATATGGGAAAAGCATACCAAAGGAACCTCGTGAGGTACAGAAATGATGAAGGAAACAACACCGACACAACAACGGAAACAAAACAGTACAGACGGACTTTATTGGAATAGGACCAGGGTATGTCTGCCAGGGGCAAAGGTTGATGACGTTGTAGAGCGGATATCATCTTTTAAGGGCACAAAAGGTGATATAGTTGTACACGTTGGCACTAATGATATTAAGAGTAGGAGACCGGCGGAATTACTTAGCAAGTACAGGTCACTGTTGAAAAAAAGCCGTGAATTAGGGTTGAACTTGAAAGTGTCTGCAATTCTGCCCAGACACGATAGGAGGGAGTATATGATGAGAGCCTTGTCGATCAATTCGGCCCTGGAGGGATTGTGCAAGGCTCAAGGGGTAGAATTTTTTTCAGCCTGGACTGTACTTGTTAACAGGAGAGATTGCTTCTACAGGGATGGGATACACTTAAATAGAAAGGGTGCAAGAATTTTTGCTGATGCTGTCGAGGCAGTGTTAGGTGGGTCGGAAAACTGCTAGTTGGGGGGGATACAAGGACTAATAGATTAACAGTAGCCACTGGCAGAGGTGGAAGTGATTCTTGCACTGCTTCTATTGAAATGAGCAGAAGTCTGAAAAACAAGATGCAGGATATTTCAGAGACTGCTGGTAGTCATTGCGGTACAAGTAAACACATGGGTTGTGTTAGGGTAGCTAAGAATAGAAACAGGTGCATGTATACCTGCGTGTACACCAATGCTAGGAGTTTGGTAAATAAATTTGATGAATTTGAGGTATTGCTCAAAACATCAAAGGCAGATATTGTTGGGATATCAGAGACGTGGTGTCACACAGATATAAGTAATGCGGAACTGGAATTTGGGGAATACAATGTGTATAGAAAGGATAGACAGGACAGGAGGGGAGGAGGGGTTATGCTATTAATTAAGAAACACATAAAGTCCAAGGAAGTGAAGCCAGTCGACATCGATGGACAGGGCAGTGTCGAGTCAGTTTGGTGCGACATAAGCATAGGGAAATCAAAATTGAGAGTAGGAGTGTGCTATAGGCCTAATGACTCTGATGAGTATAATAAGATATTGTACAGGGAAATAGAGTGGGCCAGTAAATCTGAGAGTCTTATAATGGGGGACTTTAATTTCCCAGATATTGACTGGAATTTGTGGGTTGGTCACTCGCACACTAGCAAGGCTTTTGTGGATTTATTGGATGATTGTTTTCTACATCAGCATGTTCGTGAGGCAACAAGAGGGAGCAATACTCTTGATCTGATTATCAGTAGTGATTCTTCATGCATTAAGAACCTGCAGATAAATGAACCACTAGGTGGCAGTGATCACAGTGTGTTGAAGTGGGATTTACTCAAGGAGGTAACTACCATCAGAGGTAAAGGGAAGGGTTTTTGTTTTCGTAAAGGCGACTATGATGGTCTGAGACAGTATTTAAATTCTATACAGTGGGACCAACTGATGATGTTACCAACAGCAAACTCAAAATGGGAAGCATTCAAGGAACTAATCTTGGAGGCTACCAGGCTTTACATACCAACTAAGAAATATTGTTCAAGGTTTAGGCCTAAATGGTTGTCAGATGAGCTAATGAGACATGTGGCAGAGAAGAAAAATGCATGGGATACATACAAATTAATGGGTGACATGGAAGCCTATGATAGATATAAGTTGGTCTGTAACCAAGTCACAAAGGAGATTAGGCAGGCAAAGGCAGACTATGAAAAATCCTTGGCAAAGGATGCAAAGAAAAACAGAAAAGAGTTTTTTACATACTTGAACTCGAAAAGGAAAGGGATGAATCAGATTGGTCCACTGGATATTGATGGTTCAACAGTTGAGGATCCTGCTCAGGTGGCTAACAATCTAAACGAGTATTTTGCATCTACATTCACGCATGAGGAGTTATTCAGGAAGGAGAATGATGTAGGTAAAGTAAACATTGGCAGTGAGCTGGATGATTTTGTAATAACTGAGAGGAAAGTGGAGGAGAGATTGTTGAGGATAAACATAAAAAAGGCACCTGGGGTGGATGGGATCTATCCAGTTATATTAAAGGAGGCAGCAAAGGAAGTATGCAAACCCCTAGCCATAATTATGAGAGCTTCTTTGGACTCAGGGGAGGTGCCCATAGACTGGAGATGTGCAAATGTAACCCCAATTCACAAAGGAGGATCAAAGGCTGACACAAGTAATTATAGACCTGTTAGTTTAACTTCTGTTCCAGGTAAATTAATGGAGGCACTGGTTAAAGAAGCACTGCAGGATCATCTAGACAAGAATTCAGTTATAGCTCAGACGCAGCATGGTTTTGTTAAGGGCAGGTCTTGCCTGACCAATTTGATTGGATACTATGATGTAGTCACAAAAGAACTGGATGCAGGGAATAACTTTGATATTATATATTTGGATCTTAGAAAGGCTTTTGATACTGTTGCACATGGAAGACTGCTGCACAAATTGGAGCAGTGTGGCATTGGAGGCAAATTGCTGCTATGGATAAGGGGATGGTTGAGTGGCAGAAGACAGAGAGTGGTAATCAATGGACACTGCTCAACGTGGACTAATGTTATTAGTGGAGTTCCTCAAGGTTCAGTGTTGGGTCCGTTGTTGTTTTCGGTGTTTATGAATGATATTGATGATGGGATATCAAGTTTAATGTCCAAGTTTGCAGATGATACAAAGGTTGGCAGGGTCGTTAAGGACAATACTGACGCTATGCTGCTGCAACAGGATCTGGAAAGGTTGAACAGATGGGCTGAGAGGTGGCAAATGAGGTTTAACATCGACAAATGTAAAGTGCTGCATATGGGAAACAGTAACCCCAGAGCAACGTATCAACTCTGCGGTACTACACTGACAGTGGTGGAGAATGAAAAGGACCTGGGGGTAATTGTGCAGGCAGATATGAAGTTCTCTGAGCAGTGCAGACGAGCTGCAAGAGTAGCGCATGGTGTCTTGTCAATGATATACAGGAATTTTTCTAGCAGGGATAAGGAGGTGATTATTCCCTTGTATAAGGCAATGGTAAGGCCACATCTTGAGTACTGTATACAGGTCTGGAGGCCTCATTTCAAGAAGGATGTAGAGCTGCTGGAACGGGTACAGAGAAGGGCAACAAGATTAGTAAATGGAACAAAGGGTTGCTCTTACGAAGAAAGGCTTAAGTTTTGCAAATTACAGAGTCTGGAGACTAGGCACCGGCGAGGTGATCTGATAGAGGTGTATAAGGCTTTGAATGGTTTGAGCATGCTCAATGCCAATGGGATTCTTCATCTTTCTCAGAATAATCACCTCAGAGGGCATAAATTCAAATTGAGGAAGGCCGGATGTCGGATAGATGTGCGGAAATTTGCCTTTGGCCAGCGGGTGGTTGGTTGGTGGAACCGACTTCCATCACTTGTTGTTGAAGTTGATAGCCTAAACAAATTTAAAGCTCAACTGGACAGGTATTTCGAACGAACGGAGGGGTGAAATGGGAGTGGGTGTTTTTTTTTTTTTTTTTTTTTTTTTTTTTTTTGGCTGATGCTGAATAAGCTTGCTTTCTTGCATCATATGCCTCTGCTAATGCTAATGCTAATGCTAATGCTATTCAAAAATGGCAACATAGCACTGGCTGCCATGATACTGATGCATCACTGGCAAAGATGGAACAAAGGGAAGAGGTGGTCCTTAGTAGGAGATAGGGCCACCCACTAATGTCGATGCAGGTTTTGCACTGCCTGTCCATACTTAGAACAATGTTGTTGATAAGTTCTTGTGGTAACATCGTCCATTCCCCTGTCTGCGCTATCTTCATCTGGTGAACATTTCCTGGTGGGTGTGGACGTCCTGCTAGGCATCTCCCCAGAGAGTCCCATATGTGTTCGACGAGATAGAGGGATCACATTAGAAGTAAGTACTCTGGCAGGCCCTGCCACCTAATTTCCTAAGATTTCAGTGGCAAGGGCTTTAAAAATAATAATAATAAAATAAAAAATAAATAAGTAAATAAATAAATAAAATAATATTAATAATAATAATAAAATAAAATAAAATAATAATAATAATAATTAAACAAAATAATAATAATAATAATTAAATAAAAAAAAATAATAAAAAATTAAAAAAAATAAATACAAAATGCATATTCAGTTGTTAGAGTAGGGGTGAAGACTGAGGAAGGGGGGACAGATAGAAATATGGGGATGATAGGGAAGGCAACCCCAGAAAGGTCAGTGGGGACTGGCCCCACCAGGAGAAAAAGGAGGTGGCAGGAAACAGAAACCTGTCCCCTCCCTTTCTCTACTAGGGGAGGGGGGGGCTTAAAGTGAACCAAGTTAGGGCACCCGGTTCAGAATGGTAGTTGGACAAGAAAAGTAGTTGACATCTAATGGCACGCCGGTGGCATTGTCAGTCTTTATCTAGGAGATTGTATTGGTCACATCTGTGAGAGTCAAGTCCAGTGTCTTATTGGTCACATCCGTGTGAGTCAATTCCAGTAGTATACGAACCTTTTGTCTTTCTTAGATTGTCTTAATTTGTGGGTTGTCTCTATTCAAAGGTTCTTCACTTGGTAGTTATCTTTGGTGGGTGACATCTTTGGAGAATGTATGCTAGTTCACACCAATGATGGTAATGCTGGTCAAGTTTATCTGTCTTGTTCCAGTACCATCAGGGTCCCTGGGTTCATTTCGTAGAGGGTCATCACGTTGCTGCGATTAGTTGTCTTCTCCTCAAGAAAAGCTGCTGTGCGTTGTTGGTGAGAGCTTGATACACTTCCTTAGTATCCAGTAGGTGGTTTTCTTTGCCTTTTGGTATATAAGTCAGCTTTGTGATAAGCTGGCAGCGGAGGTCATCGTACATGGGCCACTCGTGCATAAGGTGATCCCAGTCCTCATTTCCTCCACAGGAGCATGTTGGGTCCTCTTCTAGGCCAAAGGTTTGCCTTTATTGCACCATGGCTAGTAAGCAAGTACGTGGCATACAGGCCTGGAGAAAACCATATTGGGGATTTTGGATAGACTGCTAATATCTGGGATGAATCTCCTGGTGATTTCCCCCTTGGTTGAATTTGTCCAGCGGTCCTGCCACACCCACTGCATGTATGCTTGAAGTCTCCTCTTCTCTATTTTTTGGTTGTTGGTAAGATTCAGCTCGAATCCCAAGCAGGTCTGAGACATGCCCTTAGAAAGATGATACAACATTCCAGTTCTCACCACCTCCAGGTCGAGGGGTAAGACCCCACCAGGACCTGGATTGCGTGAGTACTCACAGTGCAGCAGGCACGAGAGATGGAGAGCAGGACCGTGCGTTGAGTGAAATCCAGGATTCGTCTGTTTACTGCAGTCGTAGCCTTGCCAAACCAAACTCCGGCTGCATACGTAATCACAGGGATGAAGATAGCCTTGTAATACAACGAGAGGGTTCGCTTGCTGAGACCCCAGTCCAAGAAGGGATATCCTAGCAACCATGGCAGTTTAGTTTCTTACTTTGGTTCTGATGTATTCGAGATGAGCTTGGAAGGAGAGTTTTCTGTCTAGTACTATGCCAAGATATTTCAGTTCAGTTGCTCCGACAACTTTTTGGTCTTGTTTCCAATTTTAATCTGTGGTGGTCTTGTAATACAGAGAGTTCCTTTAAGAAGCAGAGAGTTTGGTTTTGATGGTGATATGGTCAAGCAGTGTGTTTTTGCCCAGTCCTGGAGATTTGGAGTGCATGGTTTGCCAAGGTCTCAAGCTGGGCCTTGGAATTTGCAGCCACCGTCAGGATGAGATCATCAGCGAAGGCTTGTGAACGAACCTCCCCGAGGTCAAGGCACAGAAATTCGTCCATCACCATGTTCTATAAGGCCGGCCCCTGGACCAAGCCCTGGGGGAAGCCACGGTGTATCCATCTTGTGAGTTTCTGATAAGGAGCATTTACTGTGATCATCCTATTTGAGAGGTAGCTTTTCATGATATTGAACAAATTGTCCGGTACATTTGCTTGCCTGAGTCTGCGGAGGACGCGCGGCCACTAAAGGGTGTCGAACGCTCTCGCGAAATCAATTGTAATAATCAGGAAGTATTTCCTGTCTGCTTGGCGGGCCTCAATGAGCAGTGCCTGTAGAGCATCAACCTTGGAACGCCCCAGTCTGAAACCATATTGGTTTGGTGATACTAGGTTTGCTTTCTCATAGTGGCTTTGGATCCGTACATGGAGACGCTCTAGGAGCTTGCTGCATACGGACAATAGGGTTATGGGCCTGTATGAACTTGGTAGATGTGGTGGTTTTGTCGGATTTTTAAGGATCAGTTTTCATATTTGCAACCTTCCAGTCATCCGGGAAGGTGCTAGTGTGTATGCAGAGATTGAATAGGTCAGCAATAGCTCCATAACCTTCTTCACAATCTTAGGCTCGAACAAGTCAGGCCCCTGACATTTTTTCCCTTTGATAAGAACTGCCGCGCCTAGGAGTTCTTTCTGTGTGAACTGCGGTTCAACTTGTCCAGTCCAATAGATTTCATTTTCTCTGCAGATCTCATGCTACTCAGTTGTTGTTGGATTAATGTTTGGATGAAAAACGTTGTTTAAGATATTTGAGACTGAGTCCCTCCAGGTGGTGGTTAGGTTTTCCTGTGGGGTTTCCATAGCAGTGTTTACTTCCCCCCTGGGGAGTTTGTTTGTGGTGATTTTGTACGCCATCCCCCCCAGTGGTCAGAATTTCCCGTGTAAGAGGCAAGTCGCTCCCAAGATGGCTGCTTTGATTTCTTTATTCTTTCCGTATACGCGTTTCTTGCTTTTCGATATACTTGTTTAAATTCTTCGACCTCCACAGGCCAAGATCTTCTTGCCCTTTGGAACGCTTTCCGTTTGGCTTGTACTTCCTTTCTCATCCTTCGAAGCTCCTCGTTCCACCAGGGCACCGCTCCCGCAGAAGGTTTTTTCCTTTTAATTGTGGCATGGCAGACTTGTATTAATAGGGTGGTATTCTCTTTTTGAAGAAGGTTTGGATTTTGAGTTTGCCTGAGTTTCTGCTGCTGTTGTCCCACCATTTCCAGCAGGGCACCCCTGAACGTGTCTCAGTTTGTTTTTTCTATTGCATATCTATGTTGCGTTACCCTGGAAATGGGTTGTCTATTGCGGTTTTTGTGATCTTGAATGTAATGGCTCGGTGGTCCGAGGTCGTCCAATCATCTTGGACCTTCCAGTCGGAGATATAGCTGGCTGTGTTTCTTGAGAGAAATGTCAATGATGGCTTCCCAAAGGGTGCTGCTGAAAGTGGGGAGGTTGTTTGGCTGATTGAGGATTCCGAAAGGGGAGTTACCCAGGTAGTCCTACAGTCTTTGGCCGTTTGTTGCTCCTCGATGGTCTGGTTGTGCTGTACCACGCGGGAGACCTGCAGTTTACATCTGCCCCGACGATAATTCTCCCTCCTGGGAGAGTGTTTAATACACATTGAAGGTATCTTATAGCCCCGATAATATCTTCACCTGGACGGCAAAATAGGGCGACGACATAAAAGTTTCCTAGCACTGTAATGACGTGTGCACATTCGGCCCAGGCTGTGCAAAGTTAAGTTATCTTTGTGGCTGTGATGTCGGAGTTCTTACAAATATTGCTGCCCAGGGGATTTCCGCTTCCACCTGGATGACTTTGTAGGTCAAGAGATAGTCTCTGACCTGGTTCTTATGGGCGTACGGCTCTTGCAGGATAATTACGTCCGTGTTGTCCTCGTCTGCCCGAATCCTGATTTGGCCGACCACAGCCCGGGCCCGTTGTGCGTTAATATGCATTATTTTTACCTCTTCGAAGTTAAATTTTTTAAGGTGTCTCCCCATAATCGAATCGTTGTTGTTGCTGACCCTTGGCTTTTATATATATTGGACATATTCTGTCTCTGATGGAATGTGCTGAGTCCATTTTGAAACTTTTACAGTTCATACAAATAGGATCTTTGGTTTTGTTAGGACAGCTGTTAAATTCGTGGCCTTTTTCAACACAATGGCCGCACGTTGACACTGTCTGGATACAAGTGTGTGAAGTGTGGCCAAACCTGCAACACTTGAAGCATTTAGGCACAGCCACGTGTTCGCAAAAGCGGTGGCTGCCCCAGTTTATGTATGCCCTTGCTTGATTGTTCAGGACCTTCCAGGCGATTGGGTTGAGTTGAACAATCCAGTTTTTGCCTCCTCCTCCTTTGACTTTTTTCGAGTATTCAGGTGTGATTAAGGCATCTGCCTCTAAGTCTGGGAAGTACTCCTGCAAGTTCTTACAGTATAGTTCCTCAGTGAGTTGCTGTGGGATCAGGTTGTCACTGAGGTCAAAAATGATAATAGAGGGCCCCAACTTTTTTGGCACCTCTGCCTTTAAACCCATTGTCGTTATTTTTGCATTGGTCATAATTTTGTTAGCTTCTTTTTTAGTTTCCGTTTCGATCACTATGCCTATTTCTAGTCTGCGCGGTAGCACAGTGGTATCATCACCGTCCTCCCCACACCGGGTGGAAAAGGCCTGGGTTCGAATCCCGTCGATGACGCGAGGAACTTTAATGGGCTATTTTCACTCCGTGGCTGAGTTAGTCGGTCTCAGGCGTAAATAGCAAGGTTTTTCTCCCCAGTAACTGGGGTTTTTCGTCCAGCAAAACAGGCAAATCGACGATAGAACATACTCAATTTACAGACACAAATACGGGTTAATGTATTTAATTACGGGCAACCCTAAAATAATATATATTATATATATATGCCTATTTCTAGTTTTTCTTATTGCTTTTATTTTCGTAGTTTTGAGATCATCTTTCGTCCCTGTCCTTATTTGGTCTTGATTTGTTCGCTTGTATGTGATTCTTTGGAGTTATTGGGTCTGATAACCACCAGATTCTGCTGTTTTATCAGGGGTCTCTTTCTTATATGCTGGGGGTTCTGTCGACTGGTCTGTGGTGGAGGGAGATGCCCTTGGGTGGAGGCACCCAGTTTAGAGGTTGGAAGGTTCTTAAGTACAGCGCCGGCATAAGAGAACACTGTAGATGATTCAGGTTCTGTGGTTAGGCCCAGTTCCCGCTCGGGTGAAGACTGGGGAAGCTTAGCGCAGACGTCTAAGGCCTTTTCCAGTATTGTAGACCTTGTCGTGATTTGTTCGTTGACAGCTTTTAGCTTCTCATTCTCGATTAGAAGAGCTGTTGTGATTGTTTCTAGGCTTGTCCAAAGTTCCTGGACATAGTTTCCAGTGGCTTTGGTGAATCTTATTGAGTCATGGTTGAGGAGTGCCACCAAGTTCATGTGCAAGACTGAGATGGTCTGATGGAGGGAGGTGGTGTCTTCCTCATTAAAGGGGGCAACCAGAACAGGTGGTGCAGGAATGGCAAGCATACTGGATAGTGGTATCCCAGATGAGACCACTTGGTCCAGAGCAGATGGTAGTTGTGGAGCCAACAAGTCTGCTGGGGCAGGTTGAAGTGGCAGATCTGATGGAGTTTGGTGAGTACCTGAGGAGACTCGTGTCTCAGGAGCAGCAGCCACAGGAGTGTTTGGAGCTGCAGGTAAGGCTGCAGTTGAGGTGGAGTTTGCCGTCGATTCGAGGATGGAGGCAGCTATTGGTGTAGAGATTCTTTGGTCCAAGGTGGAAGCTGAGTAATTATGGTCTATGAAAGGTGATATACAATTATTATTCATCTGTGCTGGAAGAGGAGAGCAAGATGAGCACAGAGGACGAACTCTGGACCTCCTCTTGGACTTCTTTTTCTTTGAGGAGTATTTGCCAGGTACTCTAAGAAGCAGAGAATTAAGTCTCCGATTCGTCTCTCTCAGACGTGCTAACCTCATCCTGTGAACTTTCAGCATTTTCAACCATGTTACTGTGCCGGGATGAAATTTTTAAGTTCAGGGTGTGAATGGTTCTACTAAATTTTTGTCAAGTCTCCAGAAATGGCTAGTGAAGAATTTAAATAATTAACAGAAAAGAAGTTTCCAACTCTTGTCGGTAGGAGGCGCTGAAAGAAATGGGAAGAAATTTGGATATTGTATTCTTGGGCGACAGAGGACTGTGACGTCACCCGAGGGTCAGCAGTCAGATGTATCGATGCACAGTAAAAGAAAGTCCCCTTCAAAAGCTGCTATGCATATAGTATGTTCCAAAATTAATAACCAGATATTAATTAACTCAATAGACAATCAGTATTAATTACTACTGACATCATGATTAATAAATAAATGTTCCTAATTAAAAGTTCTAACTTCAGTTCCTGGCTTCAGGAGGACCAATGGCCGATCGCCCTGGAGTTCACGTGACTTGTTATTTCAAACAAAATGGCCGAAGAAGAAAAGACGAATTATTCGCGTCAAAACAATATGTCCCTCAAAATCACATTAATCAATACAATTTCACTATAAAATCAGTATCAACTGATATGAAATTAATTAAGGTATCCATACTCTCTAAAAGATAGAGAAATCTAAAGATAAGTGGTCTAAAACTAAGGCAAAGGATGATAGTTAAAAAACAATGGGCGGACCTATAGGGCATAGCCATTATGAACGAACCGTGAATGAACGACAAGGGTGAAGATTTAAAATCGTTCATACCTGGAGAACGCCTTAGAAGTTAGGCATAAAATAAACATCAGTCGACTCACCGAACCAAATAGATCCACTTCGAATTGAATTTAATTCAAAATGATAAATTGGCACCACTTTAAAAAACACACTTTGAAAAGCACTAATTAACACAACCAGCAAGTATAGTAGTATCCACCAGTCTCCGTAGCCTTGTTATAATTGGAATAAGTGTAGCCTTGTAGTAAAGTGACATGGTTCGTCTGTTAAGGCCACAGTCCCTTCTGGAGAATCTAGCGACTATCGCTGAGTATGCCCGAATCGAATCTCTGATGTATATTAGATGTGGTCGGAACGAGAGATGGGAGTCCAAGATAGCCCCCAGGTATTTAATTTGTGTGGACAATTTAATAGTTTTACCTTCAATTTTAATCTGCGGTGGCCTACGAGAGTCAAGGGTCCTTTTGAGTAGTGTTGATAAAGCCTTGTTGGGTGCGACCTTGAGGAAATGGGTCGCAACCCAAGTTTGCAACGTGTCGAGTGCCCTACTTGCCATTATCTCCAGCTGGACTCGAAAGTTCGCCGCCACAGTAAAAAGAAGCATAGTATGGTGAGAAATATGAAACAGAACTAGATACTAATTTTCATGTTAAAGTTTAGTTACATATAGTAACAAGAAAGAAAGAAGAGCAGAGGCAGTGTGATCGAACATGGGACAACGTTGGATACAAAATCTTTATTTGTCTAATTTTAACTATTCACAATGCATAAATAAGCCACTACAATTGCAAAAATAAGTATTTTGTTAGGGTTGCCAGCGATACCATTGAACAACAGAGATAACTAATAGGAAAGAAGCTACAACTAGCTGAAGCTGAGCATAAAATTAGCTCAATTTTTTATATGCAATGATTTATATATATACAGTATTTATTTGAAATACCAAATGCACAAGGCATAATCCTTATGGGTTTTATTTGAACTACGTAAGTAGTGTAAAAGGCATCGTTTTAATTGTATCTCATATTGTGGGTGCCTTCACAACGAGATAGCTGGTATTGCACTACTTCAAATAAATAACGCTTCTCTAGTAGAGAAGACTACTGTTATTTATTTTCAGAGGATACCACCACCCACACGAACGTTTCGAAGCTAGTGGGCTTCATCATCAGTGGGCGGGCAGGTACCCTGGATATAACTTCACAACTGTGATGGCTTGTTGCATTACCAGGGTACCTGCCTGCCCATTGATGATGAAGCCCGATAGCTTCATTAAAATTTGTCATTGGATGTATACTGTATTGTTATTTTCTTTTACTCAATTGCAAGGAACATTAAAATTTTCCCATTTTATCTTTTTGTGTACAAACTTCATCTGCTCATTGATTTTAATACATGAAATAATATAGCCCCATATTGAACTTAGCATTTATGTCAAAAGCCAATACTACATTGCCATAACCTATCTGTGCCAATCACCTTCCATACATGAAATAAAATATTCAATAGTATCTGTTGGAGAACAATGCAATGACAATAAATAAAAAGAAATTTCAGGCATAACAACATGAATGCAAACAATATCTTGATTACACAATCCTGATACCACAGTTATGTTTAAATTCCTATTAAAAATAACTATTGCTACTCTTGACCTCATTCTAGTGACATAAATTGACTTAGCAGTTAGTCAATTTTAACTTGTTTCCACTATTAAATCTAAATACGAGGGTGTCCGAAAAGTAAGGTAATGTGGACATGTGGACATGTGTTTTTGTAAAGGGCGGCTCCTAGAACGTGAGTTCAACTCCGCCTTGTATCTCTGTGAAGGACAGTATCACTGCAAATGGGCCAGATGTGTGTGACGTCGGTTTGTGTGTATTATGTGTGTGTGTTCTGTTGTTCTGTTCTGGCCTCTTGGCTACCCAGAAGCATCAGTCACCTGGACAGATGATTCTGGGTACTCGTCCACACCACGGGAAGGTGGGCCAGTCCCAATGGAGCACGTACTGTCTCGATGCGAGACTCTGAACCACCTGATGTTGCCAAAAGGTGGGCCAGATTTCTCTGGGGGCCCACTCCAGAGAGGGGAAAAAAATAATAAATAAAATAAAAAATAATAAATAAAAATTAAATAAAAACAAAATATATTTCCCGTGGTGCAAAAAAAAAATTAAAAAAAAAAAAAAAATAAATAAAATAAAATAATAATGATAAACAAATAAATAATTATAATAATTCCCCGTGGTGAAAAAGAAAATATATTAAATAAATAAATAAATAAATAAAAAATAATGATAAAAAATAAATAAATAAAAAAAATAATAATAATAAAAAAAATAATAATAATAAAAAAAATAAATAAAATAAAAATAATAAAAAAAATAAAAAAAAATAAATAAATAAAAATAAAAAATAATATAATAATAATAATAAAAAAATAATAATAATAAAAAAAATAAATAAAAGAAAATAAAATAAGAAAAATAAAATAAAATAAATTCCCTGTGATGAAAGGAAAAAAAAAAAAAAAGGGAGAGAGAGCTGTCTGGCACCAATGATAGTCCACATCCCAAATGTCAGAACAGAGAGCGAGTAATAAAAAAAAAAAAAAAAATGAAGCTAAGTAAATGAAAAAAAAATAATAATAATAATAATTACAGAATAATTAAATAATTTTAATCCCACAGTGAAGAGGAAGATGTAAGTCAGGGTGCCAGCAGAGAGAGAGTAAAAAAAAAAAAAAAAATGCGAGAGTGGTTATCTATCCTGCACAGAGTGAGAAAGAAGAAAAGGTGAGCCAAAGCTGCTCCTAGTTCCAGGGCAGGACCCGGAAACAATGCAGAACGGAGGTTAGGAAAAAAATAATAATAATAAAAAAAAAAAAAAAAAATAGTCAGTAGAAGGGGTGACTTTCAGTTGGCAGTGGAATTGTTAATGATCGGCATTTCCACGTCGGTGATTGGCGATCAGTGTCCTCCTCCAGGCAAATACCTCAGCTGCAAAGGTCTGGAAGGCTTCGAGGTTGTTTTGGGTACATATCAGTTGATGCAGATCTGCTGGTGGGAAGTCCTGGATCTTATTCTGGAGACGGTTTCTGATGTCGTTGTAATGTACACACTCCAGAAGCAAGTGTTTCCAACTTTCAATTTGTCCACAAAAGCAGTAGGGAGTGTCAATGAGTCCCAGTGTATGCAGTTTCTCATTTAGAGAACCGTGTCCGGTAATGAGAAAGGAAGATTCGAGGCTGAGGGAGAACCATCGGGCGTTATTTTTAGTGGTTGCTAAGGTTACCTCCGGAAGAAAACTCCGAGTTACAACCCCTACAGTAGAAGAATCCCATCTGGTCTGCCATACATTGAAGAGTTTATTGAGACATCGAGATTTCTCCTGCTTTATATCCGTAGTTAGTGAGAGTTCTATATCCAGGATCGTTGCCGGAATACCTTTTTTAATTCGATAGCAGAGCCCCTTGTAGATTGTGTAAAGGTCGAGAGGGAGGGTGCCTGCTATAACTTGGAGAGCTGCTGTAGAGACTGTACGGCAGATTCGATGGGTCGCCAGTAACATAGCTCTTTGTATAGAGTTTAGCTTTTCTTTCATCTTAATGATGGGAACTCTGTGAAACCAGACCCCGGCAGCATAGGTTACTATTGGGAGAAAGACAGCTTTATAATAAAGAAGAAGGGTTCGTTTTGATAGTCCCCACTCACTTCTTGACATCCGTATAATTGCGGCGGAGAACCTTTTGGTCTTGGAACTCAGATGCTGTAGATGGGGGAAGAAAGACAGGCGGTTGTCTAGTACTACTCCCAGGACTTTTGTCTGTTCTACGAAGGTTAGCTGGGTTCCGTTGATTTTGACCTGAGGAGGCCTTCGTAAGTCGAGTCGGTTTTTAAACACCATCATCTTAGTTTTGGCAGGGTTGATTTGCAATTTGTTGATTGTTGTCCAGGTAGAGAGATGGTTGAGTACTCGCTGTGCTGTGGATTCGAGGGCTGCTCTGGAATGACCAGCGACCACGATGGTGAGGTCGTCGGCGAATGCTATGATTTTTGTTTTTTCAAAACTGTTACTGAGCCAGCTCTGAAGCACCATATTCCACACCAAGGGCCCCAGGACAGAGCCCTGGGGACACCCACGGTGGATGGGTTTAAGGACTTGGCGATATTTTGACTTAACTACTATTGTACGTTGTGAGAAATAGCTTCTGAACAGCCAGTAAAGATTGTTTGGACATTCTGCTGTGCGAAGACGTTCCAGTGCACTTTCCCACCATACATTATCGAAAGCTCCCTCGAAGTCAATAAACAGAGCGAGTTCATATTTGGATTGCGATGTTTCCAGATGCAGGATCAAATCAGAGAGGGCATCTTCACATGATCTGCCCTGGGTGAATCCATATTGGGCTGGTGAAATCATACCTTTGGAGAGAAAGAGATTCGTGATTCGGATGGCCATTAGTCTTTCCAAGGTCTTGCCCAGGTTTGCCAGCAGGGCAATTGGTCTGTATGAACGAGGATTTGTTATTGGTTTATTTGGTTTTGGTATTAGGCGGAGAAGTGCAACCTTCCAGGGCTGGGGGAACTTTGATTTTTGGAGGCATTTATTGTACAATAATAGAAGATGTTCTGGCTTTAATTTGTGAAATCTAATGATGAAGGCATATTCAATTAAATCCAGTCCCGGGCACTTTTTCGTATTTACTTTTTTGAGGACTTGATTCAATTCCAAAAGTAAGGTAACACATTTTTTTTCTTAATAATGGTGAAATGGAATGAGATGAAACACTGTGGGCAGATAGACCCGTTAATAACGTTAAAAAAGACCGCCAGTGCAGTGTTGTGGTACTGTCGCCTCACAGCAGATTCCAGTTGCAAAATGGAGGCTACCATGCGGGTGTGGTCCAAAACAGGTGTTCGTGAAGTTATTCGCTTTTTGCAAGCAAAAGGGTCTTCACCAAATGACATTCAGCGTGAACTGATTGCTGTTTATGGTGAAAAGGTGATGACAAAGGAGGTGTGTTTTTGGTGCAATGAATTTAAAGCAGGCTGTGTTGACTTTGAAGATCGACATCATGGCCACAGTGCTCTGGGATCGCCAAGATGTTCTGTTGGTGGATTTCTTGCCGGGGGGAGGAACAATCAATGCACAGCTTTACTGTGCAACGTTGGAAAAGCTGAAAACCAACATTCTACGCAAAACCAAGACTCCTGAAAATCGGCGTGATTTTGTTGCACGACAACGCAACTCCACACACTGCCCACACCACTCGTGAGTAGTTGCGCCGTAATCGTTGGGAAACTCTGTCACATCCCCCTTACAGCCCAGACTTAGCGCCTTCAGACTTCCATTTGTTTGGCCCTCTGAAAAAACACCTTTCAGGAAAGCATTTCACCACGGATGAGAAAGTTCATCAGGCGCGATGTTGGTTACTGTGTGTGAGCAGGGACTTCTTCAGTACTGGTATTGATAAACTGATCCATCGTTGGGACAAGTGCATCAATAAAACTGGAGACTTTGTGGAGAAGTAGTGCATGTTCACTTATTTCTTGGTGTATAATTTCAACTTCGTATTATTAAACATCATCGAGAGAAAAAAAAGTGTTACCTTACTTTTTGGAAACTCCTCGTACAACTCAATTCTTTGCCTCTTCGAGATCATAATCATAGTCCTTCAAATTCTTTAGATATAAGTCGAACTATTTCGTCCTTCGTAATATTATTGGGTACATCATACACCGGTATGGGCGGATTAGTTGTTTTCAACTTATCATAATTGCTAACTAAAGTCTCTGAACCTATCATTTTGTTCAAATCATCTTTATTGTCCGTTTCTATCAAAACACCTTTATTTCGTATTGTTCGCAGGTTTTTCACTTCAATTTCCTTAAAATCATCTTTTAAAGCATTTAGTACCACTTCTTTGACCTCCTGACTACTCGTAAACTGTGCATTAACATCTGCTCTTAATATTAAAGTGTTCACCTATTTTTGCTCATTAATTCCCTCCGCACCATCTCTATTACCAATTTTACTGACTTCATTAACATCACTTATATTTTCCTTAACTACACTACTGTATGTTTTAACCTTATCAACGCAAATTTGCCGTTCTTCCTGAGCAGGAGGAAATGGTTGGTCCCTCACAATTTCATTAAAAAGGGCAACTCTTAACTTCCATCTCTTCTAATTTTGCTTTTAATCTTTCATTGTCAATCAGCACAGCTGTTGTAATTATTTCAATGTCAATCCACTTATCTAATAAAAAGGTAGATGCCGTCTTTGTTATTTTATTTGACTCACTCGTAGTGTAGTTTACTACCTGTTTCTTTAACTTAGTGATTAACTCATACACAGTTGACACATCATAATGTAATCTTTGTTCTTGAATATTTGAAACAATGACGTCGCTTTCACGAACATTGGTTTTATTTGAAACAATGACGTCACTTTCACGAATATTGGTTCTTTTACTTCTTCTTGTAATATCTCCATATAAACCATCAAATTTGATGGTTTATATGGATATATTACAAGGCTTTGAAATAAAAAGTAATAAAAGGGAAACAATGGTAGGAGATAATTGTAGTAGTAGTAGTTGTTGTAGTAGAGACATGTGATGCAAGAAAGAAAGTTTTTTCAGCATCAGCCAAAAAAAAAAAAAAAAAACATTTCACACATCCATATCCACCCTCTAAACGTTTGTCCAGTTACTTCTTGAATTTATTTAAGCTTTCAACTTCCACAACGACAGATGGAAGTTTGTTCCAGCAATCAACTACCCGCTGGCTAAAGGCAAGTTTCCGCACATCTATTCTACAACTGTCCTCAATTTAAATTTATGCCCCCTCAAGTTAGTGATCTGAGCAAGAGGAAGAATTCCATCAGAATTGAGCCTGCTCAACCCATTCAAGGCCTTATACACCTCAATTTGCAGAACTTAAGCATTTCTTGGTAAGAGGACCCCTTCATTCCCCTCACCAATCTTGTAGCCCTTTTCTGTACTCGCTCAAGCAACTCTACATCATACCTAAAATGAGGCCTCCAGACCTGTACACAGTACTCAAGGCGTGGCCTGACCATTGCCTTATGCAAAGGGATAATTGATTCACGTGACCGTTATAGCTGAGATGGATTCCAACCTCTGACTTTGCGGTACAAGCCGCCATGACTTCCCATCGACACTAGGGGAGCCACATTATTTTAAAATGTTTTCTGCTACTAGATGGCGCCACATATTTTTCCTTTAAAAAAATATTACATTCATCCAACGAGATTTACTTTTGATAATGAAAATGATCTATTAGAATAATATTTAAGCTGTAATGATTTGATTGTTCATTCTGAGAAATATTTTACAGAAATAATGTCAGAGATATACAAATAATACATATATATTTTTTCATTTCTTGTCTGTTTTTCTGACTATTAATGTATATTACTCTGGGAAAGGTTTCAACTTACCAGGTTGAATTTAATTTAGTTAACGTTTGAAAATAACATTAGTGTAATTAATTTTAAAAATCTTTTCAGATCCAAATAGTTTAAATCGTTAATTTATTCTGAATTAAATCTTCATGAATTAAATATAATTCAGGACAGTTTTCAATGAATCGAAGTCTTTTATTAAAAAATTTTTAAAATAAAATCATTAATTTTTGTAGTCTTGACACGGCTCTCTCTTCAATGATGGCCCAAAATTCACCAACGATAAGAAGAATATAAAGAGCTATAAAAGTGATCAGCTCTGTTCAAGAATCAGTCTTTTTTTTTTTTTTTTGACCTGTCAAAAAGAGAACATGTTAGAAGGCTATTATAACCTTACTGTAATAGGAAGATTTCCTGGTGTTAATGTATTACAAAAACATACTATATTACCCAAATTGTCAATGCAGCTTGCCTGTGTGAGACATAAGCCACAATGGATAAATTTTTCCTGTAACCAGATGAAATTTTTCGGTATTCGCGCCCTCGTGGATAGCACAGTTTGTATTATCACCGTCTTCCCCACACCGGGTGGAAAAGAGCAAAATTTGAGTCCCGTTGATGACGTGAGGAATTTGTATGGGACTTTTTCACAACATGGCTGAGTTACTCGGTCTCAGGCAAAGTTAGTAAGTTTTCTCCCGGAATCTCGGGTTTTTTGTCCGGCAAAAACAGAAAATCGACCTCAGAACATACGCAATATACACGGAACAACGTGGTCTTATTTGCCGATGCTCCTAAAATCCTACAACAACAACAACGATCTTTGCCATATATTTCAATGTGATTTAGTTACAATGCCAAGTTTTGCAAAACAAATCAATGTGTTCCTTTTCTTCTTGTTTGTATTTACTGTTTTCCACGGTAAGTTCGGGTAAGACTATTGAAAACTAAAAAATCACAAGGAGTTATGTAGTGATGCTTTCAAATCTAGTTTTTTTTTTAATTTCAGCTATTTGAACCTGAAAAGATTTTAAAAATGAATTAGAATAATGTTATCTTAAAATTTTAATTAAGTTTAACTTGAAAACTGTTAAATCAAAAATTTAACTAGAATAATATACTATTACACAGCCAGCAAAAGAAACTTATTTAGGAAATTAAAAAAAAAAATAATAATAATTTTAACTGTTTCGCTAATTTTAAGTTTTATATTCTGTAAAGAAGAAAGAATTTATTTTGGAATTCCAGCCAAACACAGCAGTCTGCCTAGCAAATTGCTAGATAGATTGCTGTTTCGCTGGCCTTAATGCTTGAAATGCCTCCCATCCAATTAAAAATCACCCACAAACGTATATATATATATATATATATATATATATATATATATATATATATATATATATATATATACACAGGGTGTCTCAAAAATACACGGCATAACTTCAGGAATGAGTTCCTCTTATGTAGATAATAAAAATATTTTACATCAACATAGTTCCGGAAATGCTTGGTTCCCGAGTTATTAACCGGAATGTCTTATCTCCCGCAGGTGATTTTCTTCATCACAAGGTACTGACAGAATCTGGTGGTTTTCCATTCCGACCATGTACTCAAATCGGATATGCACTTTATATACGGTTTGGCGGATGGCAATGCCTGGAGGCTCGTCGTTTGTACCACGAAAGGTTCCCAATGATGTCCAGACAGGAAAACGTTTGAAGGTATCCATCGCCGCCTTTGTGAACATGGGACCTTTACAGCTCGTGCTGCCGGCAGAGGACGACCAAGATCTACGACTTCTGAAGTAGAGGAGGAGATTTTGGATGTTGTGCATGCCACTCCTGGAATCAGCACACGCAGAATAGCAATGCAACTGGCTGTTCAACGTTCGACTATTTGGAGAGTGTTGTGAGAACACCAACTGTATCCTTACCATCTTCAACGGGTACGGGCCTTGTCACCAGCAGATTACCCTGCGCGAGTAATGTTCTGCCAGTGGTTCTTGCAGCAGTATGATACAACTCCTCACTTTTCTGCCTTAGTGATATTCACAGATGAAACACAGTTCACATGAGATGGAATCCAAAACTTTCACAATCAGCATGTATGGGCTGAGAAAAACCCACATGCAATTCTTCCATCACATCACCAACAGCGGTTCAGCCTCAACATCTGGGCGGGTGTTTTTGGTGATAAGTTATTTGGGCCCCATGTATTTCCAAACAAACTCACAGGGCAGGCGTACAAAAACTTTCTGGAAAATAACATGACTGATTTCTTGGACGACACGCCACTGATCATTCGTCGACAAGCACACTTTATGCACGATGGCGCTCCCTCACATTTTAGCCACCTAGCCCGCAATTACCTGAATCGAAGGTTTCCTGGTCGGTGGATAGGCCAGGGCTACTCCCCTATAGAGTAGCCCATGCATATGGATTTCTTCCATTGACCGGAAATCGTATTCATAATTTTGTCGTTGACAGTACATTGCATTGCACCTTCCAGTTTGAGAAACCTTGCCCTGCACATACAGCTTCAACTTCTCGAATATCCGCTACTAATTCCTTAAATGCTGATAATTCTGGTAATAAATGCTGGTAATTCTCCAGTGGGGCGAAGATAACTTAGTTGATTTCAATCCTTCTAAAAACTCAGTCCATTCTTATATCTCTCAAAAAAGGATTTTTCTGCTCCTATGCTTATCTTTGATGACACTGATTTCTAGACAAGATCATATTGGGAATTACCCTAACTTCTAATCTCCCTCTTGGCATAAGCACATCACAAAGCTTCCTTTGCGTCTAAAAAATGGGGTTTTATCTTTCGCTCTCGGCGTTACTTTCTTTCTGAACAGCTATACTCTGTACAAATTTCAAATCCGTCCTACTATGAAATATTGTTCGCACATCTGAGGCGGTGCCCCCATAACCCCTCCAAGCTTCTATACCTCATTCAAAAGAGGGCAGTTAGGTTAATTAATGACCCATCTTACAAAGTCTCTGCAACTCTCTGTCTCATAGACGTTACGTTTCTGCTGCACACATACTTCTAAGAGCGCTGTTCTTCTGAATCTGTTTTTATAATTTCTTCTCTCTCTCTCTCTCTCTCTCTCTCTCTCTCTCTCTCTCTCTCTCTCCCAAACCAGTCCGAACATGTGCCTCATCCAGTCAGCATCCATTTACTGTTCAACTTCAAACTCAGAGAACCAACTTTTCTTCTTCCTCATTTTTCCTTCAACTTCCGTTTTCTGGAACAATCTTCCTTCACATGTATTTTCTGAAACTACAATGTGCGGATATTCAAGTCTAATGTCAACAAGTACCTCTTTCATCTTCTGAACGCTAAGATAAAAAAAATACATTATAGGTTCTAATACCTTTCGTGTTTGGGGTTTTCATAAAAAAATACATCGATTTTAAAGCAGATAAAGCATGAGTTGACTGAAAATTTATTATTTCAGTACAACATTGTTATCAAGGTCTTCATTAGCAGAATATTTTAATGTCATGCAAAATATGACCAATTCTTTGCAAAAAACCTTAAAAAGTGAAAATATGAAAACAGAAAAAAAAAAAAAAAAAACGTGAAGTATTCAGGGCTTTTATCCCTCTAATGTTAAGTCACTGTCTAACCCATGAAATTGCACTTGAGTGCCTTGCAATTCTCTGTCAGAAATGAATTCACCTTCATGGACAATAAACCATTTTGCATAAATTTATATTCTCCTCTTATTTCATTTCGCTGCCATATTTTCATTCCATAAATCTCCAGAACGTCTAATTCGTCAGCAAAGTTCTTTTTGTCATTATGGAAACCAAATCAAGCATAACTCTAACAAATCACCCAGCATCTTAGATTCGTTCGATAACTCAAGCATAAGAATTATTTTTGTTCTCTTATTACGTCATAGGTGACTGATTCTTTTCTCGTCCCAATTTCTTATTTGGGAGCGATTTATCATAAGTCTTGGCAGACCAAATGACCTCGCATTTTGCTTTTTAGAATTTGCGATCCTCCCACAAAAATGAACGCTTCAAGAAATACCGAATTTCCTTAGAAATTCTTTTATTATTTTTTATTCTTATTATTACTGGTATAAGTCCGAAATATGTACTGCTATTTAGTTATTTATTAGAGTAAGCATACAGTCATTTTTTTTTTTAGTTTAAATGCCGTTACGTTTATTTATATGAGTATTTGCATTACATACTAATAAAACATTCTAAATATACTGCATGCCAAAAATATAGCTACACTAGCAGAGGATAAAAAATAAAATTAACCATTAACATAAAAACATAAACCTAATTTTTTTTAACAAACAGCATTAAAATATTAGGTTCATGTTTGTTCGGAAAGGAAGAATGAATGAATATTCTTCGCTAATGGATGCAATTTGGATTGCGCGAGTAAACTCCCGTTAGGTGCGACATCAGTAGCTATTATCTGTTGTATGTAAATTGCACTGGAAATGCGTGTATCTGGATATTTAGTCCTCAGCATTGATCGTGGGGAAAAACACTGAAAGGGAGGAAATTTGGCTAAGAAATCCATGCGACGCTGAATGAAACTATTTCATGATGGTGAATGTCATTAACGCTAGATGAAAGATGCAGTTGCAGTGCTCCGAAATTGAGGAGCGTTATGTTCTAAACTGTTAGGAACGTCACTATCCTGTGCTACCTGGTGTGAAGTTAATGGGCCTGTTACGCTGAATTATTTCGTAATACGTTACAATCTGCTTTGCATCGGCAACATGAACTGCTGGAACATGGTACTATTTACCTTCAGGACAAGAAGGCACACCATCATCACTGAAATATTCTATAATTGCTGCTCGCATGAGGATTGGAGGTGCTGGATTTGGAGGTATCCATGTCATTACTATTTGTTCGCTAGGGTGAAGAAGTCAGTTTGGGAGATACTGGTTGAATCTACAAACCCCATAAAATATGACTGTCAGAGGATCAATACGGCGGCTGAATACGGTGGTTTACAACGCTATGTTTGATTGCTTGTCTCGCCGACGGGATAAGTGCTTGCTTGGACTTGATTATATTGAGCAGGGGAAAAATGCAGGTTGTTGTGATATGTTGTTTCTCTTGATTGCTTGTCTATAGGTGTATTGATCACACACAGGAATCTTCTGAAATTACTCGCATTATAAAGGTCCTAAAATTACCTATGCTATAAAGATAATAAGTGTCGTTTCTTTAAGGAAGCCAAACCAATGACAATTCGTGGATCAACAACTTGAGAAGTCCAAAGTTAGTGATAATTACAAAAAAAGGCTCTTTCTTCTAGTTTTTGGAAGAGAGCAACGTTTGTTAAAAGGTATCATAGACAAGAGCAATATATTTAAGCCAGCTGTAGGATAGGATGTTTATTGATCCTATATAAATAAATAATAAAATAGTTTGTGGGATCTGTACTTGTGTGTGTGCTCTTCGAGTTCTGACTGGAGGTCAGAAGTTATGCGACTTGCTGTTGTTGTGGTAAGGTTTTAGGCGCATCAGCAACTTAGGCTATATTACGCAGTATATAATATGTTTATAATTTGCGTGTGTTCTTTGGTCAATTTGTTGTTTGCTGGACGAAAAACCCGAGTTGAAAAACCCAAGCGGTTGGTCTCAAGCATGCCACGCTTGCTTGAGACCAACCGCTTGGGATTGTAAAATAAGTACAGAATGCGTTCATGATATATATGGTCCTCGTGGTTGGTACAGTTCGTATAATCACTGTCCACCCATACCGGTTGGAAAAGACCTGAGTTGGAATCCCGTCAATGGCAAAAGGAATTCTTATGGGTCTTTTTCGCAACGTCGCTGAGTTAGTCGATTTCAGGCGAGGGTAGCATGATTTTTAGCACCCAGAAACAGCAAATCGACCACACAGAACACAAAAAATTTAGAGACAGTGCAATATGGCCTAAGTTGCTGATGCGCCTAAAACCCTATAACAACAATATAAAGATGGCGCATATGCTGAGTTTAAGTTTCTACTTCCATCAGGTCAAATATCCTGTGTACAAATTACAAGCTATGTTATCGCAAGCATGAATAAAGGAACTGAGCCAGCTAAAGGAAATATTTTATTTATTTACAGGCTGATCATTTAATTCACGGAATAGCAGCGCCACCGCATGACCACCTAGGTTTCGGCGATCTACTGGTAGATGGCGGGAGTGTATGCCCTAGAATACGCTGACACAGTTGCAAGTTCTGACATGTCTGATAGACGCATATTGGCCTTAAATTACATGCTGTTAGTGTGACTCGTTTTGTGAAATGCTGAATGGAAGATTTGAAGACTGAGAATGATTTAGTATTAGCAATTGTTCAAGGTGGTAAGAGTGATGCAGAGACTGTGAGAGAAATATCATAGGTTTAAGGGACCAAGTGTTTGAAGAAAATTGCAGTTTTCAAATGGAATTGGCATTTTAAAGAAAGTCGAGAATCTATGGTGATAACGATCATTCTCAAAGGGCTTCTTAGAGTGTATTCGTCGATGGCAAAGTGCATACACTTCGAAGGAAAAGGAGAGAGAGCATCAGTAGACCTCTGCGTCAAAGATTAAAATTAAGGTAGGCGCATTCCACGAATTAAATTATCAACCTGTGCACATATTCTTATACAACACCGACAATTACATGTAAATAGAAAGACAATATTCACTTGTTCCAGGAAGACATATTAATAGCATTTTCTGCAAAGTTTACTAATAAGATGAGAGAATTATGACATTGTCGCTCAGCAAACTGTGTAACTTGTCTTTATAGGAAAATTCCTGCCACTACCAACTCAAACATTACAATAAGTTATTTCGGCTGTGTTTCTTTAAGGAAGTTTTCCATCGAAACCACTAAACACATAACGCGAAAAGATTATTAAAATCAATCCGAAGATGAGACTTATCGTGACTAATGGTGGATAGTCGGAAGTAATCTGTTGATACTTTTTTCTTTCTTCACATCACTAATCGTGACCATCACCGAGTATTTTTTCCTTTTTCATGCGAATATACAACAGACAGACACTTCAATGACTTGAATTTCTTCCGTCGGATACGTCGAAGGGGATATTGAGGATACTTGTGCCTTTTTTTACCTCGAATACCAAGCGACACCTTTGTGTTCCTTTTTTTCAGGTTTCGAAGTTTTATTCTCCTAACAATTTTAATTTTTTTCTGAATCACTGATAAGAGAATCTCCAATAAAAGAGCAGTAGATGACAGTATATAACCACCGATCAATAGTAGGAATGCTCCTAACAGATGACCCAGTTGAATCACTTTTGCGGATTTCCTCTTAGGGGCGTCTTCTCTCTCAGACTGGTATATTATTTCCTCATAAACCTGGTATTCAGTCACCCACTTCTTATAAAGCCCACTCTCGAAAATCATCCGGGAACTATAACAAACGAAAACACTGTTATGTGATAAAGATATCCCTACTGTTTATAATGATGGACGTACACTGAAAGAGCATCGAAACAGGACCATCAATTTAAAATAAAAGCTGTGCCGGGAACACAGCCAACAGTCAATGAGTGGGTATGTGTTCTACTAGCATCTAGTGTTACATATTACGAGCAGGGAAAGAACTCGCGATGTGACAGACTTTCAGCACATGATCGTTGGTGGTGGTGCAGAGTGGGGAAGGGTGTCGAAACAGCGTCTTCAAGGTTCTTTCCGACCTACTGTTTAAAAAAACAGCTTGCACAAAACCTGTTGTGTGAAGCCGATGGCAGAAGAATGGAATGAGATGACTGTAGTGGCTCATGTAAAAACAGACAGAACAACATGGTCACACAAATGATCGAAAAGTCCCATGGTGCTCTGAAAACTCTCCATCAGAGTTATCAGAGCAGCAGGCCAACTCAACATCTCTTTCTGACTGCACGTTACGGCCAGGTCTGTCTCACTTTGTTTCGTCAACATCGCAGTGCACTAGTAGAAAATCGGGAGAATCATCTTGTTTGCTGTATCATGCTGAATCATGCTTATCATTTCTGCTGTATCATGCGTGAACATCGCAGTGTACTAGTAGAAAATCGGAAGAATTATATTTTTGCTGCATCATTCTGGCGGAAAGATACGCGTCTGACGACAACAAGATAAGATGAATCCCGTATGCATGGCACAAACAGCCTGGTGGCTGCGGCTTTTTGGTGTTGGAATTGTTTCGCTGAGAAACTCAGATCCTCTGAGCAAAGATGTTTGACGTTGATGACTTATTGCGTCATCATTGCCACTTATACACGGCGATGTTCCTAGTGTTCCGTAACAGTGTTGGCGTTTTCAATGCACTCTGTCAGACTTGTGCAGGAATGGTTTACTAAATATTACGAAGACTTCACCCTAGTGTCTGCGCGAGTAGCACAGTAGTATCGTCACCGTCCTCCCCACACCGGGTGGAAAAGGCCCGGGTTCAAATCCCGTAGATGACACGAGGAATTTTAATGGGCTTTTTTCACTCCGTGGCTGAGTTACTCGGTCTCAGGAGTAGATAGCAGGGTTCCCCCCCCCCCAATTATTCGGATGGCCTAAAAATAATAGTTTGGTTTTTTAGACTTCACCCTAGTGGCCCCAGATCCCGTGATTTGAACATACAACCATCTGTAGTATGAAGTTGTTTGCCATGCCATCTGATATCATCCCATAATTGTTCCATGTAACTGTAGGATAATTATGGGATACTAATGGCATGGCGATCTACATCTTTAGATATGTTAAAGCATCTTGCAATATCCATACCATGACGTATGCAAGCTGTTCTAAGAACTCGTGGAGGCCGGCTCCCTATTAGGTAGTAGTCCTATTTCAATGTCCTTTCAGCGTATTAGAATATGCATATTTAGTAATAAAAGGCAATTCGAGCAACAGAAACCTGCGAAGTAGCATAGCATTATAAGCTATTACGCCATCTCACACCGTATAGCCATCAGCAAGGTAAAAGACGGTGTAAGTTACCTGTGGGACATAATTTAGAGCAAATAATCAATTGCGTAGCCACTGAGAAGTATGAAAATCACCAGCGTTCTGGTATATAGTTTTGGTTGCAGAAAGCAGGGTGCAGTCTGAGTTTCATCGTACGATGCAGGCGTGTATAGAAAATTTCAACAGTAAAATGCGATGCATGCCTTAATTTTAAGCAATATATTCCAACAGATTGGATGATTGTGTAGAAATAGCGCATGCCATCATTCAAGCCTCTATCGGAAGAGGTTCTCCCAGCGCATGACGCACTCAGTGAACAGAACAAATTAGAGACGCGAGGGAATAATCCCTACAGCAGTTGACGTAATACGTTAAAACAGATTTCCTGTGCAAGACTGTGAATAGTGTTATTTGAGATGCGAGTTGTGACAGATCCTGCATGCAGTGTTAATTTCCACATTTACGTCCAGCAGACATATTCAAGTCTCAACCATATGCGCGAAAGGTTACTCTGATTTGGTTACCATTTTGATGATCAGAGAAGACCACCCCACAAGCTACCAATTGATGGCTTGGAGTTGCCATCAGTGCCAACAGAAACATTGTAATGTCTTCATACAGCCATTAACAACAAGCTAGCACGTTCAAGCTGAGAGAAAGAATCGTAATGCTCGCTGTAATGGAAGGTGTTGGGGCACCTCATTTTTCTCCCAGCTCGGATCTTTTCAGTTAAGATTCCATGACTTCAGACTTCTAAAAACAGCAAAAGGCACTGGAGGAATGCTGATACTGGTCGAGCGCTGAAGTACAGCTGGAGTTACCGACTGATTTCATTAGCAGTTGAAAAAATTCTACAAGGTATCCTTTGCTTGGTACAACGTCTTACTAATAAAAGTGACTGTATGTGTGAATTGGCCTAACAGGTCACAGGCAAACAACTTCCAATGGATTTCTACTAAACGTAGCTCACATTGTATCAATAAAATACAGACGAACTATCTTAAACATTAAAAAATACAATGTTTTTGTATATACGGTAAATTCATTAATATCTAGTACCCTCGAAGATTGTGAGATGCTGGAGTTTAAAATTTTCCGAATTTTAAAGAGGTGTAACGAATAGAATGAAAAGTTTTATAGGAGTACAAATAACTGAAGTTATTTACATTTGTAAACATTTATAATGACTATTTTGTTCTGCAAAATAGTCATTATAAATGTGTGAAATTAAGATAGTGCCGGATTGTTATCTTAATATTTCAGGATTGTGAAATGTTGATCTAATATAGATCATTAGAGTGCCGGATTTTACAGAGTTTACTGTACTTATTATTCTTCATTAATTTATTATTATTTATTATACTATATTTTATTTTATGTTATTATATTTTATATTATATTTATTATTTACTGATTTTATTAACTTGATATGAAAATGGCAAGTAAGTCTGCTGCAAGTGAACCACACATTTATAAACAGCTAATAATTATAAATTAACTTACTAATAATTAATAATATAACAATTACGTTCTGGAGAAAGTGTCCCTGCATGGATGACCCATCTGTAAGGCGAGACTTCCTGTTGTCATATAGAAAGGTTCCTTTTTTCCTATATAGAATTTCTCCTTGCCTAATTTCATGGCATCCATTTCGATGTATATCTGATGGTGGATAAAGGCGTATTTGTCCCTTAAGATCCTTTCCAGTCCTTCTTTTACAGTTCGATACAGGACTCCTGCATCTGTTTTCATGTCCGTTGCTATTATACGCATGTCTCCATCAGCTGCTTTCTACAAAACGAAAGCAGATATCATTTTATAATTCTTGCACAGAGAGAGAGAGAGAGAGAGAGAGAGAGAGATACGTACCTTGAAGATGTTATTGGTAGAACTGTCCTTCAGAGTTCCACAGCGAATCTGTTTTCTTGTAACGGCTGCTGCTAATTCGCTAATAATTTCTATCGGTTTCATGTATTCTGGTATGGTCAAGTAAGATAGGAGAAAGCTGCTGTAGCTGAACGCTATAATCATAACTGAAATCCTCCAGAACGCAAAGAATAGGCGGACAGTTTGATATTTGAGCATCCTAGATTTTACGGCTGAAAGTAGAAGAGAAAATTAAAACAAACAAAAAAGAAACGTCGTGGCTGCAGCTACTTTCTTAATTGTACTTTTTTTTTTTTTCAGGAGAATCGTCCAGAAAATTTGGCAATGTAGTAGTTAGAAAACTAGTGATCTTAAAGCTTAATTGACAGCAAAATAATGGCTCCTTAAGAACGTGGATTGCTTCATTATGTATAGCAAATAAACGAAATTAAAGAAAACTGGGCAGAGGCAGTACCTTGAGCTGCTAGAGCTGTGTAGAGAAGCCAGAATACATGTATAAAACGTATTCTTTTTCTGAGAGTATGCATAAGCCAGTGCAAGAAGAGACTTCCGACGAGCAAGAGGCTCAATACAGCAACCCACACCTGAAAAGAAAGGAATTTAGTACACTATTATAGAAATGCGAAAGTGAACATCACAATCATCACAGATTACATGAGAGAATTCCTTTATACAAACCAAACGTTACATATATTTATATATTTTATTAAAATATATATTTTAATAAAATTGTCACAATGGGGCATGCCCACATTGCGACAATTGTACCCACAGAAATGCCCAAAACACCTAAGTAGGACGCAGCAGTCATGGTTCCATGTACTGCTACCAGTGGACCTCGTCTCTACTACGAGAAAAACTTCAGAAATGTTTCCCTACCACAAGAAACATTTTAGACCATGACAATTTCTTAGATGAGAGAGCATACTCCATCAGTAAGCGTTCTCCAGACATTCGCCTTTCCCTCTCGGGTAGAACAGCGACTATAATCACCGTTCTCTTACACCGGGTTGAACAAGCCTGAGTTTAAAACCACAGATTTTCCCAACGCCATGTCAATCTATTATTGCCCTCTGAAACCTTCTTAGGCCTTTTCATGTACTACTCATCTTTTGGGGTATGTGTTAGAAACAAATGTCAGCTGTTATCAGCTGGCCACCTTGTGGAATACATAGAATATTCCACATAGATTAGCACTAAATGAACACATATTAAAAGTTTAAAACAGCAACCATTAGCAATTAGTGCCTCAGTGCTCTATCCCTTAAACAGATTCAAACAACGCATTAATGTTTTTTAATTAATACATTAAAGATTGTTTCGGTCTATACTAAATTACCTGATCTCTAAATTACTACAAAAAATATTAAATTATTACTGCGTTATTCGATCATAAAGCAGCATACTATTACAGAATTTTTTTTTTATGTGTAAACATCTTTGGCAGCACCTACTAAATTTCGAACGGTAGTAAACCCATCTGTCACGATTTTATGAAACGGAAATGACTTTAAATGACGTCATTTCATGATGCTTGTAATTGGCCATTCTCATTAAGTTGTAGAGGTCCTCGTCGGTCATCAAGTTTTTCCATTTCTTTGCAATTGCGCCGTTTGCAATGTTGAGCATGTCGATTGGGCTTTTGACCTAACCTCTTCCAAACGTTGATTCGGTAGAGTGAGCAGCGGGCGTGTGCATAAAACATTACATCGTTCATACTAAATATTTCGGACTGAAGTATGACTCTAATGTCACTAACATTGATTCGGTAGAGTAAGCAGCGGGTGTGAGCATAAAACGTTACATCGTTCTTGATTTCGGTTCTAGCTTTCGATTTTAAAGCGGTTCTGATTTTCGTCAAAGATGTTTACACATAAAACATCTTTCGTGCGTAGAGGGTACACACGCAGTGTTTTTTTTTTTTTTTTTTTTTTATTAAATCTCGCTGTTTTGGCGTTTCTTTGAGCAATGGGCCAATTCAGGAAATAATGAGGAGAAGGCGAACAGCCATCCAACTTCAAAAGTAATAAAATGAAAAAAAATGGCAATTTAGAGAGGTCCAAGAAGTATACAGACTAGTAAGAAGAATTCAAAAATTAATTAATTAAATGATCGGGTAGTCGGTAAAGCTCCATATTCAACAAAAAAAGAATAATTGTAGAAATACGTTTTTCTGTGTGTCAAATATCTACAGAGCCTGCAGTCGAGGAAAGTGTGATCACAGGAGTTCGAGTGGTGTTCAGATTCCCTCAACCACTTCCTATTTCTCCAATAGAGAAAAACATTGTCATAAATTTTCGTCCTAAAGCAATTCATGACGAGATGTGTAGACATGTATAGTATCTTATGTAGGACGGTGTACTCTGCCTTTTACACTGTGTTGAATACAGAACTCTGTAAAGGCCAGAAATGTGTGTAATTTTGTTTGTGCTGTGTGTTTTGTTTAATTGTTTCTGGCCACTTTGTCACCAGGAAGGCGATCACCTGGAAAGCCTGCCTGATGTCCGTCTACGCCACGGGGAGGCGGGCCACAACTGCGCATGTACTGTGGCGGACCTCGACTAGCTCTCATTGAATTGGGATCATTCAAAAAGAAGAAAGTAATAATAATAATAAACAAAATAAAATCAATAAAATGAAATAAAAACATCCAAAGTCCACTGGTGACGTAGAAAACTAATGGATCCAAGATCCCGTACCTATTGAGCCCAAACCCGCCTCCAGCGAAAGGCAAGAGATCAGAAAAAAAAAAAAATCTCGCACTCACAGACAGTAATGAGAGCTAATAAATAATAAAATAGATAAAATAAAATAAATTAAAATACGAATAGGATAGGAGAAAGAATTAGATAAATAAATTCGCAAAATAAATAAATAAATAATGTATATATAAGAAAAAATAAATAAAACAAGAAGATAAAAATAAAAAAATATATATAAAATAAAATAAAAATAATAATCCCTCACCCACATGGAGAAATCAGTGTGTGTCAGCAATCCTGCGCCACAGGAAACCCAATCCTGGGTACCAACAAAAGAGTTCGCCTCGTGAGGCCACAATTTCTGCCCCTTTAGGAGCTGTGGAGAAACAGAAAATCAAAAACTCCAATCCATGGAAGAGGAAGGCAAGTTCGTATCGTCAAGTAAGTGCAGTAAAGTCATTCTGGTTAAGGTCACATTGAAATCAATTGTTTTTGGAAAAAGAGATATTTAGCAAGATATTCTATCTAGGTACGTCCTGTCAGTAAGTAGGTCTGTTTTATAATTTTGATAACTGTGATAGGTACGCAGAATCAGAAGTTTAAGAGTTTGCTGTAGATGGCGTAGGTGTATTTGCCAGAGGTCTGACAATCGAAGAAGAAGCTGGAGGTGGAGCAGCCAACATCTCCTTTCTTACTTTTAGTGCAAATCTTTGGAATGCCTGAAAGGATTCTTCATTTTCCACGAGAATAGCTTCATTTCCTTCAGCAAAATTATTATGATAAGATGATAAGATTTTATTGTTGATCTTTGGTCACTGCAGTTAGAACAATGATAAATCACATGAGCCCAAATTTCCTCAGAACCGCAGGAACAAAGCTGTGAGCTGAAATGGCCGAATTGAAATAATTTTGAATTTAGGGATCTGTGATCAGTGATTAAGAATGAAGAGTAAAGACTAGGAGGACTGAATCATTTCTTAACATTTCTTCCGGTGGCAAAGGTAACATCTGATATAAAATTTCGTGTCACATGCCCAGTTTAGCTGGTATCCCATCTGGTTTGCCAGATGTTTATCAAATTTTTTCATATCTTGAGTTTCTCTTGCTTGACGTCTGCATCTAAATTACAGGTTATGCCAAAATTTTCAGTGGGATTCTGAGTTTTATTCGGTAGCAGATACCTTCTCACAAGATGTGAAGGTCCATTGGAAGTGCAGCAGAGGATACTGTCTTGCAGGCCCAAACCATGGAAAGGAGCATAGATCTTTGAATGGTGATTAGTTTAGCTTTAAATTTGATGCTTGTTGCCCTGTGAAACCACGCACCAGAGGAGTACGTGGCCATTGGGACAAAAACAGTCTTGTAATATAATATAGGGAAAGAGTTTTCCTATTAAATCCCCATTCAGTCTTGATGATTCTGATTAGAGCGTTTGTATACTTTTTGATCTTTGAAGTCAGATAATTGACGTGGGCCACAATTTGATAATTCATGACGAGATGAGCGCAGAATACGAATAATACGTTGTGGTAATGTTGTGGTAATGTTGTGGTAAAGTAGTATAAATAGTTCATATGGGGAAATTTCAAGGCGCCCAACAACTGCTGAAAAAAAAAGAGAAGGAATTGACCAGGTCACAGCCATGAAACATTTCATGATTGGCTCCTTATAAGGTCCCTTCGATGCGTATAGACTCTGTGGAAAAGATCATAAAACCTACTTCAACATGCACAAGGTTTCTGCCCGATGTATTATTGACTGCTGTCACCTTTCCAGATGTAAAAGCAGAATTGTGCAGAAGTAACTTTAATCACTCTTAATAAAAATGACCAGAATAACTTTCTTTCACCGACTGGTGACTATATATATATATCTGGAGTCGACATTTTAACCATAAAACCAAAGTACGTTCCAAACAGTGGAAATATTCACTGTGTCACTGCACCCAAAGTAGTCAAAAATACAGGCATCTGTTAGAAAGGAGATCGTGTTGGTTTTCTGCAACCAACGAGGTGTAATCCTTGCCAATTATTTTCAGAATAACACCACCATCACCGACGTAACACCACCAACACCGACTCCACGCTTGTGTAGTTGTCAAGACAAAATAGCGAGGTATGTCGACTTAAGGTATAATCAATGGCAATGCGCCTGCACACAGTTCACATGTTTCCGCAGTGATTTCAAGAGACTGAATTATGGTTTCAAGATCAAGCAGGGATATACTATGAATATGTCTTCTAGAAGTGTAACCATCAGTGGGCAAAATGCATCTCGCTGGATGAAGATTATGAAGAGAATAGACTAATAAATGTACTAGGTTTCAATCCTGCCATCATGAGAGTCTCTAGATGAATGTGGATCTTTACTGAACCACCCTTTGTATTATAAAAATATCTAAAATATCTAAACATGTAAACTTACATTTTCAGATAAAGGTGACAGTAAAATCATGGCCTTTGGTCTCAAGCCGGGTTTTGCTATGGCATATACGACACGATTGAAGAAATAGGGATATATAAATGTGAGGGTTACATCACGAGGATATGTGTGTATTAGAGTTACAGCCGAGATTTCTGCCTCCTGCAAAAGAATTTCATATTTTAATAAAAGGGAAGTTAGATTTAAATGAGCTCTTGAGGTAAATAGCATTTCATAAAAAACTAGGGAAAAATATACAGTCATAGTTAAAGAAAATTGCATAACCGTACATACTTGGCGGTATAGCATTCCAACGACTCCAATAATATTCCCATTTTTTAATCCTCCGAGAACTGGATCTGGAGGTACGATAATCTTATACCTAAATAAAAATGAAAACGTAATTAATATAATTTATAATTTAAGATAATCAGATTCAAAGATCCGAAACTGAATGGCACAAGTAGTAATTTTCTAGGTAGGATTTTTATATCTATTAGAGGTTTCATTACCCAAATTCTTAATATGTGCGTGTGAGTTCTCTGCGAATGTAATATTAATTCAATTCTTACATAAAAGTGTGTGATCCATTAAATTCGGATAAGCATTGAATATTCTTAGATTTAAAAAAATATATAAATATTTTTATTATCTCTTGATTGCAATTTTCCATTAAATAACGTGGGTTATCGTTAGATTGGTTTATATTATTTTTAATTGAGCCAAGGCAACACCAAGGCCATGAGGAATAGGTGTGTTCTCTAAACTGCCTGCATGTCATGCACATACAATTTACAGATACTCCTATTCTATAAATTGCATATTTCCTCTTTCTGGGATGAAAAATCGGAGCTGCTTGGAGGAAAGAAAGAGAGAGAGAGAAACAGAAAATGCAAACCTTCCTCAAGATCAAATAACTCAATGCCGAAGTGAAGAAAGTCACAAGAAAGTTCCATCTGTCGAAACATAATATGAATCCTTTTTAAAACAGTGGGAATGGACATTGATTATAACCACTGTGAACTCCATGAGAATATCGATTATTACTGTACGTAAACTACAGTATTTAACCAATGGTTTAAAACGTTCAAAAAACAATTGTATGGTAGGACAGTTAAAGTATAAAAATAATACGAGTTGAAAGCAAGAACCATGTTTATGTTTCTTGCCTCAGGGCTTATGCCTCAGGCTGTAAGAGAATTAGACTATGTACAAGTTAGTGCAAACGCATCATATTAGTACATTAGTACTTAATTCATTTTATACATCATCAGGCATCTCCCACAATATGAGAGATGCCTGATGGTGTATAAGATGAATTAAGAGTAAGATGCATTAAGGGCTTATGCCTCAAGCTGCAGGAGAATTAGACTACGTACAAGTTATTGGTGGTATCCGCTGAGAATAAGTAACAACAGTCTTCTCCTTTGGTGAAGCGTTTCTTATTCGAAATAGTGCAATATCATGGCAACTCATTGTGAAGGTATTCACAATATGAGATATAACTTAAACGATGCCGCCTTTGCAAAAATTTGCTAATTCAGTTTAGCTGTGTACTAATATAATGCGTTTGCACTAACTTGTACGTGGTTCATGGAATAATAATAATTAGAATTTTTATTAATCAGTAATAAATATATATTTTTTCTTTTGTACTCAAACTGAAGGTAAGACTTTAATTCCTTTTATTATATCACACAGTATTCTATAAAGTTCTCCACTAGAAAGAAGTAGGCTTTGAATCCTCTTATTTTTCTGTTTTATGGTTATGGATTGAATCATGTAAGATTGAATCATTACGATATAGGACCATCTCGACGAGAATGGTATCGTGAATAGATCCAAACATGGGTTCGTTAAGAAGAGGTCATGCCTGACCAATCTGGTAAATTACTCTGCGGTAGTAATATTAAACAATTGGATTCCGGTAACAATTTTGACATTATAAACCTACACTTTAACAAAGCTTTTGTTACTGTCCCTCATGGAAAGCTGATATGTAAACCGTAAGTGGGATTAATGGTAAGATCCTACACTGGATCACAGCTGTCTAAAAAGACAGGAGATAGAGGATGATCGTTCTTGGTCAGTCTTCAGAATGGACCAGTGCAACAAGTGGGTCCTTCAGGGTTCAATTTTGAGTCTCCTCGTATTTCTAATATTCATAAATGGTATGAAGGACACATCCAAGAAAATCTTTGAAGGTAGCAAGGATAGTTGAGAATTCGTGCCAGGCTATAATGCTTCAAAAAGACTTGGATCGGTTACATTGCATGGTCCGAAAATTGGCAAACTAAAGTTTAATGCTTCTAAATGTAAGGTTGTGAATTTGAGGAACAAAAATTCTGGAGTTACGTATAAGCTACGGGAAGAGAAGCTAAAAGTAATTCAAGACTAAAAAGACATCTATAAGATGTTACGATTCAATCTGACATGAAATTTTCCATACAGTGTAAACAGGTAGCTATGAAAGTATCCTTTGATTTACAGGACCTTTGCTAATAGGGAAGAAGGACATCATCATAATTTATCTTTACAAGGCGAAGGTTAGACCGCAATTGGAATATTGTGTTTAGGTCTTGAGACCGCGCTTTAAAATTAAAAAAAAAAAAAAAAAAAACCTTCTGGAGAAGTGGCAAAGCAGGGGATGAAGGCAGGTGTCGATTGCTTTGTGGACTGCAAAGTTGACAAACTTTGCAGGCCACAAAGGTCTCAGGCAAGTGCAGCACGGTTTTTTCTCCCGGAAACTCGGGTTTTTCGTCCAGCAAACAGCAAATCTACCACCACATAACACACGAAATTTACAGACATATTATATACGACCCAATATGGCCTAAGTTGCTGATGCGCCTAAAAACCCAACAACAACAACTACTTCAGTATAAATGGATAACCTATATCAAGACCACAGATATGTCACTGAACAAAAGTAACTAACTTCGTCGAAAGCTTTCGAAAGTAACATACACAAACCAAGTGATTATCGGTCGGAGTTGCTTGGAGGAGAGAAAAAAAAAAAGAATTCCAGGAAAGAATTATGAATAAAGAGTATTTCAGGTGTGATCATCATTACTACAAAACAAAATTTACAAAAAAAAAAAACAAAACATTACAAATTTATACAAAACAAAATTAAAAAAAGCTTACTTAAATTTATACAACTGGGCAAGAATACTAAACAACTGCACGGAAAAACCATCTATTAGTTTCCACTCTCCATTTTCTTCCTTCATAGTTAGCGAACCTGGATACTTCAAAGAGAAAATACTATTATTTAATCGGAAAATATAAATGTTTCAACATAATTTCTGATTTACAGAATAATCAGAAAAATTTTTATTCCTGTAATAATAATAATAATGTCCAAACAAGTGCGCTAATTTCAGTTTCGGATTAGGTTTTCTCCCCTGAATATTTCTGGGATTTTCAAACTGTACAGCATGCAAATTGACCGCAGCGCACTATAACCGAAGAAATTAGTGCGGGCTTAAAAACCCAGAATGGGTTTTTAAGCCTGCACAGTGAAGGACCAACTCCTTCTTGATATTTTGGGACGGTACCCTACACCCAGAACACAAATGAACTCATTATTCAATATCCAAAAAAGGTGCATTTGTCGGTGTGCCATCTTTTGTATTTATCCTGTGGTTGATTTGCTTGTTGGTGGAGTTAAAAACCAAAATTTCCAGAGGAGATCGGAGAAGAAAGGAGACCCATCGTCCGGAGACTCGAACAACGAGGTTTATTTATTTATTTATTTTTTTTTTTTATTGGTGTGAGGGGCCACAGCCAAACTATGGCAACTGGCTCAGCGTGTAATTTGTATAAATATCATACAGAGAAGGCCAATCAATGTAGCGCTGTAGGTGTGCCATAATGTGGTGTTGAGTTGTGTTGAATTTGTTGTATGACTGGCCGTTTAGCCTAGTTTATCGCAGAAAGCTGCCGGAAGTTAAATTCCATGCTTGCATGTGAAGCCAGGCCAGAGATCTAACACCTAGCACAGGTGTTGTCGTATAAACCCACTCGGCATACTGATCTTAAAAACACTATAGTAGTGTAATGCAAGAAAAAGAAGAAGAAGAAATAACTAGTTCAAAAGAAAGACAGGAAAGAAAAGACAGAAACAGAAGAAACAAAGTTCAGATTCAGACGATCCGTATTATGTTATATTCAATTTCAGAAGATTAAACACAGTCTGTCTTACCCTCGACAAATTGCAAAACCTACCGGAATGGTGGGCACAAAATACTTCGTATAGAGCGTGTGGAACAGCGATTTGCAGCTAAATAATTAGCACAAGTCAGATCAATGTCTTTGCACATACATTCATCATAAGAGTGTTTATATCTAACCCAAATTGGTTCCTGTGAATTAATGAGTCTAACATGCAGGTGGCACAACAGCAGCTGCTTTCAACTGATGAAGAAGTCAATTTGGCTGCTATCATAAAACAATCTTAACTTTCCAAATCTAAATAAATACACAATTTCACAACAAAACTACATTCAAGGATAAAAATTATTTTTTCTTGTAGCTCTCACTGAAATCTTTTAAAGGGTATTACTTAAGAGTACTAAATCCTATTAACCAATTCAAATCTCCAGATAATACTTTCATCTTGAATTTTCCAATGTGCTGACTCATACTGTATATAATCAATACTATACGTCAGCCAATGCAGCATCAACATTGGAAAAACTCAAATCAATAAAGGCACTGAATACTTGAAAATAAACCAATTCCTAGTCCCATAAGCGTATTACAAGATTCGCCCAGTATATATATATATATATCTTTCCAATAACTTCTTATTTTTAAGCTCAACCCTCAACAATTATTATTACCACTTCAATAATAATAGAATTCCAAGGAGCATGAAATCTTGCAGCATTAGGCTTAATATCCACTCAGTAAATCCAACCACGAAGTGTGAGCTGCTTATAAAGCCCCCCACCTCTGATTCCGGCTGGAAGCATTTAAAGTTTAGCCAGAGGTGTAAACTGAACTCAGGTGTAAATTGAACCACAGAGTAGTAGAGGTGAAAATTGAACTCACGGCTACTATCAGCCAGTGAGTGAGTGAGATTGAGAAAGAGGGTGAAGCAACAGGTTTCACTGTGGAAGCGTGTTGCTTCTTTCTCTCTCTCACGCTCTACTATCCACAAGGCCGATATGGGGAGGGGAAGAAAAGCTATTTATAGACTTCTTGACAATGAAAATCATATATTTACGGCTGCTTATTTCAGATAGGTCCGTCAGATCTGAGTTTTTTTCTGGAGAAATTGGAGGAATTAGTAATGGACTCTTCAGTGGGAGTGTAGTTAATCGGTCTCACGTGGAGAGAGTAGGGTTCCCCCTGTGAGTTTTCAGAATTTTTTTATCTTGCCCAATAAGCAAATCGGACCGCGAACACCCCTCCCCCGACATATAGCTTTACATGGTAATGCATTGTATAAATGAAACTTAAGATAGCAATATTTGTAGACACAAACATCCTACACCGATCGGTCATAGTCGAAAGTCAATGCGATTTTATAACGAAGCTTGAAGATGGAGTGACCTACTGAGGAACTTTTACTTCCCCTTGGCACGTGAAGTAGCGTGTTTGCTTTTGTTGACGTGTAGGAATAATATTCCGTGGCAATCGATCTTTCACAGCGGACAAGACAAAAAAAGTTTCTGCCCATCTGCGAAATGGGCAGATCTTTTAAAAATCTTCACTGATTGCTCAAAATGATAAATTGAACTTTCTACATCCTGAAACTGAGTTAGTTTCGAAGGAAGGTCGCTGATTTATTCTCTCACATAGTTTTTCACCTCACAAGAATAACCATAGAATACACTCAATTATAAAAGCCATCATTTGTTCTAAGGCAGAACAGTGGTTATAATCACCGTCCTCCCCACACCGTGTGGAAAAGATCTGGGTTCGAATTCCATCAATGACAAGAGCAACTTTTATGGACTGTCTTCATTCCGTGGCTGAGTTAGTCGGTTTCAGGAGAGGATAACAAGGGATTTTTCTTCAGGAATTCCGGATTTTTCTTTCAGCAAAACAGGCAAACCGACCAGAGAATGCATACAATTTACAGATATATTACACACGGGTGGATAAGTTCGATCTCTCAGGTAATCAAATCTAATATCAAATATTTTATTAAATAATAAAAATAAAATTTAATTTCCTGACTGACTGTTAGAATAAACTCGCACTTACTTTTGTGGAGGATGGAAGTTTATTTAAATTTAAGGAGGGATTGGATAAGTACTAGAAAGAAATAGATAAATAAAGTGAGGGAAGATAATATTGGTTACTTTATTTTATTGTTTAATTTAAATTTGATTTATTTATTAATTATTATTATTATTTTTTGTGGACAGTTCTTCATATGCTTGCTTCCTTTTGCAAATACTAGCACTAAAATAAAGAAGTGTGTATTTAAGGAGTAGCAAAAGAAGTAATTTTTTCTTGACCAAAATTCTTTCCCTCATTACTGCAATAAGGTTTGTAGTGGTAGTTAATATGTTACAAGCAAAAAAAAAAAAAAAATAAATAAATAAATAATAATAAACAAATAAATAAGTTGTTCACCTGAATAGCTACTGCCTTAATAGAGGAATAATTGAAATTGGTGCATTCATATGGTTGATTTACACGTAATTTTCTCAAGGTGTTCGTTGTCATCATTTTTACTGTGAAGTCTCCATAAGAGGCAAAATGAGGTTTCTTGAACAGGTGTATTTCATATCGTTGACTGCCCTGCTGAAGAAAATAAGATTCATTCATTTCGATTGCATAATATACAAGAATATTTTAGTTCTACCACGATTACTGCAAAGAGAAATACTAATAACAGAAAATTATAACGATGGGTTTAAATGCCAATCCCAAGCACGAAAGGATGGATGGGGTGAAGATTAATAAAAAGGAAGCTAATTAACGATGGACTTTGATTTTCCAATAGACTTTAATTAATTGCTTTAATAAATAGTAATTGCTAAATGAGTAGCGCAAACTCGAGTTAAGTTTGCTTTTCTTCACCATGTCTGTTCTTTGGTCCGTCCGTCCGCATGTGACAGGTCAACTCGGTGGATGAATTTCAAAAATATTTGTCGAGCCATTCCAAATTTCAGTAAACTCGGAAACCGAGTTGAAGTTGAAGCACTGGATATTGTCTTTTTGCCTATCAGTTTAATAAATATATAAATCATGAATTATTATTATTTGCTTATTATATAAATCACAGCAGGACATGGACTACGTGCTGTCTTTAAATTTAATAAAATTCAAAAAGAAATCAGTGAAGTACTTTGTAAAAATTTTAACTGCGTACTATGAGCTAAGGTAAATGTTATTTGTTTATTTTATTAAATCACACGAGATCCGTGAAACACGTGTTGAATTTCAATTTTCATTAAAAATCCAGGAGAAAATAAATAAGGTATTACAAAAAGTTCAGATGATGTACGCGCAGTGAAGTGAAAAGAATTGCTTTTATATACCTATATTATTAGTTAATTAGTTAATAATTAACTGATTAACAAAATAATTAGTTATTTTCACTACAGGTACTTCACAATGCAATGTTCGCTCAATTTTCATTTTTTTGGGCTAAAAACGAAACAGTAAATGTGCACATTATTTACGATGCTAAAAGTAACTTATACATTTCAACTTGAAATTTTGTAGTTTGTACAGTACTATGACAAGAGTCCTAAAATTGTTTTTTTTTTATGAAAATTATAAAATTGAGGATTTTCAGGTCTCATGTTATAAAGCTATTCATTTATACCAGACGAAGACCAAATTGAGGTTTAATCAATTGAAACAAAATCTCCAGCGCGCTGTTGAAACATGAGATGCCCAGCTTTGCACCATAAAAGGTTTTAGCATTTTTTGGGAAATGAATTCGTTTGTTTGTTTGCTTCGATTTTGCGCGAAATTAACGAAGGAACTATATTTTTGCCCTCATTCCAGTTAGCAGACCGTGGGGAGCATTTTTACAATGTCCCTCTCTCAGTAATCAGTGGCTGCGTATATGGCAGCGTGGTTTTACCACAAAACATTTAAGAGTTGATTTAAAAGAGCTTTTACCTTTGAATCAATGAAATGCAAAGGACGGATGAATGCCACGTAGTAAACTCCCCTCAGTGATGGAAAAGAAAGCGAAAATTCACGTTCGTTCACCTTGTCATCAGTAATAATGAACCACTTGGTTAGGTACTTTACTCGTGGGGCCATCTATAAAAATAAAATTGGTGAATTAAGAACAAAGGAATCATATATAGGTGTCCTATAACGGTGTGCACTAGACATGAATATTCATTCATGTCTAGCACACTCCTTCTCATCCTCTTTAATTTCACGACATACCATTGGGAAAAGGAATGCACACATTCTTTTTTTTTTCTTTTTTTTTAGGAAAAGCAAGGTATTCACTGTATTTTTCTAGGCTTTTCCATTTTTTTTTTAATTCAAAAATTCCGAAAAGAGAAAAGTGCACTACAACCTGACGCACGTCGACTGAGAAGCACTGATCTAGTGGCTGCCAGTACTTGAAGAAAAAAAAAAGAAACATAAAGTACTAATAATATGACAGAAACACAAACAAAAGGAATATCTAGATTCATTTGAATGCTATTCTGTACAGAAAGAAGATACTTGATAAATATCTTTTCCATCTTTGGGTGGTCCTTGGGGATTCGCTCAAAGACCAACTATTTCGCGTGCACCACGAAAAACACAACAATAATACTTAAAGCACTTTACTATACCAGTTGTACATAAATAACGCTTAGGGGAAACTTTAACCCTCAAAAAACCTTAGTTGCCCTTTCAGTAGGACCAATCTAGGACAAGGTCAACTGACCAACTTGGGCTTATACATGCTTGTAGAAAATATAGAAATTACTTGTAGGAAACACGGGGTTATTATAAAATACCTGTGTTTTAAAGTTTTCTAGTTTATTAAATAGGGTTGTTGAAAACAAAATGTCAAGAAACGGCAATCGTTAATCGCATTTAGCAGTCACGCTAGCTTGAACGACGGTCCATTCGAAGAGCGTGTGCTAATGGACACTGGCCCATAACCACTCGGCGACGTCAGGCCTTGATGTATTCAGTAAACTTTAAATTGGGCACCGTTTGTTGCTCGGAACAACAAATGGTGCCCAATATTCATGAAATATTAATCTTCCATCCATACTCTAACAGTACTGGGTAATATTTCATTTGACTTCCAAGTAGTTCGTAATTTTTGATTTTTTGCCAAGAACGTAAAAACGAAACAACGTTGACCGATGCAACGTTAAGTAGTGACTCTTGTACTGAGTAACAAATAAAAAGAAATAACTATTAATTAATTAATTTCGTATTTAAAAATTAATTCATTAAATTCTGGTTAATATCAAACTCTATTTCTGATTGAGGCTTTTCTAATTATATTTGATTTATCTTTTAAATCTCAAAACTCGAGGCCAAATAATATCGTGAACAAACCAAGAAAGGTTCCGATAATGTACAATAGAAGACGGGAAAATAAAACTGTCTTACCATACTAAGTAACTTTAAAACTCTTGAAGTGTTATTCGAGAGATAGACTATAAGAAACTTTTCTCTCGGTAGCTGCAACTTTTCCGTTTCAAATGGATCGGAAATGTAGTTAAGAAAGTGGATACCCTCCTCATCTGTCATAGTCAGAGTTAGTAGACTCACTCTTTGCAGTTGCGCTGTACAGCTGTCAATGGCTGAATCTGTAATGGAATCGTTCAGTAAACGTATAGGATTATTTAGCATGTGATATTTTGAGAAAATACTATGAAACCTTCCATACTGTTTTTATTACCAATTATAACTTATATTGTGACTGATGTTACCGTCCTGAATAAGGTAAATGTTGGAAGTGATCACAGAATGGTAAGATGTACACTTGATATAGATGTAGGAAAGGAAAGGAAAAAACTGACTCGAGTAAATAATACAAAGGTCTTTGAGATAACAGAAGAGGAGAAAAAGCAGTATGTACTGGAACTTAAGAACAAGTATGAGCTTCTGCAGACTGCTGAGGACCAAGATATCGACGAGGAATATTACAACTTTTTGAAAGTGATAAAGCCCAAGAAACCTATAGGGAAACAGAAATCCAAAGAAGAAAAAATTAGTCAAGAAACACTTGTCATGATGAACCAAAGACGACAAATGAAGAGCAAGAAAAACACTGACAGGGAGAAAATTGAGTATACTGAGTTATGCAAAGCCATTAGAAAGAGACTCAGAGAGGACATAAGAAGATTTAACACAAGAAAAGTAGAACAAGCATTAAGGGAAAACAAAGGATTTAAATCAGCACCCATGAGAAGTAATACAGAAAGACAAATGATACTGAAACTGAAGAATAGCGATGGTGTACTTATAAACAGCAGAGAAGGCATAATTCAAATAGCAGAAGACTATTATAGAGAATTATACAAGGAGCGAGGGAATGATACCAGCAGTGGGGAAGATGGATTGCAAATTAGTAACACATGCAACATACCCGATATTCTTCCTGATGAGGTAGAACATGCATTGAAGAAAATGAAGAATCGGAAAGCCCCGGGGGAAGATGAAGTTACTGTAGAGTTGTTAATATTGGGAGGAAGAGACATAACACAAAAACTGGCAAGGCTCTTCACAAAGTGCATTAGAAAAGGTGTGATGCCTAAGCAGTGGAATAATGCAATCATAGTTTTGCTGCATAAGAAAGGAGATAAATCAGAAATTGGAAATTATAGACCAATTAGCTTGTTATCCCACATCTACAAGTTGTTCACAAGGGTCATTACTAACAGATTAGAAAGAATACTTGATGAGAATCAACCGAAAGACCAAGCTGGCTTTAGGACAGGATTCTCAACTATGGATCACCTTCACGTAATATCACAGCTAATGGAGAAAGCAAATGAATATAAAACACCATTATGCCTAGCATTTGTGGATTATGAAAAGGCATTTGACTCCATACAGCATAAGGCAATGTTGCGGGCACTGGAAAGACAAGGCATAGATACTCCATATATTATGATTTTGAAGAAAATATATGAGAGTGCTACATCCTTTATTAGACTAGACAAAGACAGTAGCAAATTTAAAATCGAGAAAGGAGTTCGACAAGGAGACACAATATCTCCGAAGCTGTTTACTGCTGCCCTTGAGGAAGCTTTCAGAAGATTAGACTGGTCGCAGAAAGGAGTCAATGTGAACGGAGAGTACCTAAACCATTTACGATTTGCAGATGACATTGTGGTCATAAGCCACGATCCCAAAGAATTAGAGGAAAATCTTAATCAGTTATGCACAGTTAGTAAGGATTTTGGACTAAAGATGAATATGGCTAAAACAAAAGTAATGTTGAACAAGTATGCCACGGAAAGGGAAATAATGATTGAAGGAGCAGTAATTGAAAAGGTGGAGTCATATACTTATCTGGGACAAGTTATTAGCTGTAATAATGATAAATGGCTGGAAGTCAAGAGAAGAATAAATTTTGGATGGATAGCATTCGGGAAATATAGTCACATACTGAAGAGCAATATCCCAGTTTGTCTGAAACGTAAAATAATGAATCAATGTATACTCCCCACCATGACTTATGGAAGTGAAACTTGGGCACTCACCAAAAGAATGGAAGAGAAGCTAAGAACTACACAGCGAAGAATGGAACGAATTATATTGGGAATCAGACTGTTAGATAAGAAGAGAAACACGTGGATTAGGCAGCAAACTCAAGTAAAGGACATTCTTATCAAAACTAAAGAACTGAAATGGTCTTGGGCAGGACACATAGCTCGAAGACATGATGACAGATGGACTAAGAAAATAACAGAATGGTACCCAAGAGGAGCTAGAAGAAAACCTGGAAGACAAAGGCGGAGATGGATAGATGAAATTCATGAGTTTTTGAGTAGTAAATGGATGGCCAGTGCTAAAAACAGAAGGAACTGGAAAGTTGCTGGAGAGGCCTTCATCCTGCAGTGGATTGAAAATGGCTGATGATGATGATGATGACAATATTTCTTCCAAAAAAAATTTTTAAAACACTGCTACTCTTATATTTTGTAGTCTGGTTGTGGATATATAGCGGAACACATTTAAAAATAATGAACTTAACTCTTGGAAGTCATAACTATTCGTGATTTTTCTTGCTCCAACCACAATAGATGAAAAATTTCTATGTTCTTGGTTCTTGTAATGTTTTAGGCACATCAGCAACTTAGACCATATTGCGCTGTATGAATATGTCTGTAAATTGCGTGTGTTCCGTGGTCGATTTGCTGATTGCTGGACGAATTTCCCTGGAATTATCGGGAGAAAAAACACGCTACTCGCCTGAGACCGAATAACTCAGCCGTTGAGAAAAATGGCCCATAAAAATTCCTCGCGTCATTGACGGGATTCGAACTCAAGTATCTTCCACCCGGTGTGGAGAGGACAGCGGTTCTGCCAACTGCGCTATCCAAGACGGCCAATTTCTAGGTGTTTGTATCATTGTGTCGAAATTGGACAAAAGATTGTCACTTTGCACGATAATGTACAGGGTTAGTAAATACACGTTTTGGCTTATGTTCAATGACATCTTTATGATCCAGAATTGAAATATGATTGTCACAATCCTTCGTGACAGTATAGTGGTTTCCCTACTTGTCACTCGTTTAAAGAGGTCCTGTTCGAGTAATGTCATGGGCTGAGGAATTTCTAAAGGCTTTTTCAATGTAGTCAGCCGAAGTGCCTTAAATCTATTGATTCTCCTTGAAGTGCCTTAAATCTATTGATTTAAGGCACTTCAAGGAGACTAATTAAAGAATATTTTGCTCATTCATGACAAAGGATATTGTAGTCTATCATTTCGTAACTTCTCGTATATAACGATCATGACTAGGGCAGAGACAATATACGAAGCAATGAGACGACCACCTCAAATGTTACTTTCAAGGAATGCATTTTTAAAGAATAAAACGTTAGAATGTAGAGAAGGTAGTGTCTCGAAAATTTAAATTTCGTCCACGGTTCTGATAGTAACTATATAAAAAGTCCAAGTTAGGATAACCGGCATATATTTACTATGGGGTACACAGCAGCGTCTATTTTACTTGTGATTCATTCATTGTTTCATTCGACGCGCAACTTCAATCAGAACAAAATCAGCACAGCATGAAAATCATGGATAATAACTACCATACCGACAGATCTGATACCGCTGGAAGATCAGACGGTTGGTTTGGAGCGGTCCCCCCACCTAGTATTAAAGAGGATAGGAGAACGGTTCAGAATTTGTAGTTTTGCTTCCGTTAACGAGGTAACTATTACAACAAAGGGCATGATGTCATTAGATATGGAGTGAGATATTTTAAGAGAGATGGCATAAGGCAATTTCATTGTGACAGAAGTGGTATTTTAGGAACAGTACAGCGTTTATTAGTTCGGTGCATAATACGGGGTTTTCCATTGAAGAGTGTGTGTTTATTGTGAAACATTACCTAACAATCAAATATTTTTGATTCATCAACTCAAATATATTTAAAATATCCAAACAGACCCATACCAAAGACGCCGACCGGGATAGCCAGGTGGATAAAGTGCCTGCCTGGCAACCCAAAGGTAAAGTGTAAAGTATGTTTAGGGTCAAACGGCACCAGGGGTTCCCCCCATCTCCGCGTAGTTTACATTGTGGTGTGATACAGTTCACTGTAAAGGCCAGAGATTTAAAAGTATATGGATCTTGAGGTGTGTGATGTCGTGTACCGTTGTTCTTCTGGCCATTTAGCCGCCAGACCCCTGCTGAGGCCGACGTTGCCCACACTTCGCCCCGTGGAGGCAGACCAGCAACCCAAAGGTCGCGTGTTCGAATCCCGCCTCGGGCTTGGATTAGAGTAACATGCAAAAATTTTGGGAGGTGCTTATGGCCACAGAAGCATGCGTCAACAACTAACAAAAAAAAAAATACTAAAGACAGCATTAATCTCATTTGTGCCAATGATGTACATATTCTTAGTAGAGTTACACAAACACATTAAAGGTCTTAGGAGGTAGCATGGTTACGATCGTTGCATTCTAGCCGAGTAAGTTGATCTTTGGCAAGGTTTTTTTCTCGGAAAATGCGGTTTTCATCCAGAAAACGGACAAAGTAACCATAGAGTGCACGCAATTTACAGACACTGACACCTCATGGTCATAGTTCCCTTAGCAAAAATACAACGATCACACACACGTTAGAAAGAGTGAATGCATGTCTACAAGAGCAACAATGATAATTCCAGAACATTTTATAGCAGATTTAATCGAATTTTTTATGAGTTTAACAAAATTTTATATTGAAAACTGGGTTGCGTTTTAATTGTATAACCTAATGTAAGGTGTGAGGTGTATTTAGTGTCAGACGGCACCAGGGGTTTCCCCCATCTCCGCGTAGTTTTCATTGTAGGTGTACCAGTTCGCTGGAAATGCCAGAGATTTAAAAGTGTATGGATATTGTATATGTGTAGTGTCATGTACCGTTGTTCATCTGGTCGTTTAGCCGCTGGACCCTTGCTGAGGCCCAACGTTGTCAACACTCAGCCCCGTGGAGGCAGGCCAAGAACCCAGTAGTTTTAGTTTCACTATGGCAGGTCCTGCCACCTAATTTTTTGAAATTTCAGTGGCTAGGACCTAAAAAAATAATAATAATAAAAAAAATAATCAAATAAATATGTTCTTATATTGTACGTATATATGTGTGTATACAAATACATATATTTATATGTATTTGTATACTCTCAGTCTGCTTAGGACACGTATATACACACAACGTGCATACACATACCAGCGTCAGTCGTGGGGGTTGATGTCGCTTGAGTTGATAGGCCGGGATGTGGGCGAAGATATTTTCGATGTGTTTAAATTTAGGTGTGTGGGGGCTTCACTAGCGTGAAGATAGAGAGGTGGGAGATGAAGTCTGGGGGGGAGAAAGACAGAAGTATGGGGCCAATAGGGAAGACAGCCCCAAGTTTCAGTGGGGCATGCCCATGCCCCACCAGAGTAGAAACGAGGGTGGGGGACGAGAGAATCGTCCCCCCGGGAAGTAGGGTTTAAAGGTGAAGGCAGCTAGGGTGCCCTCTTCAGGCTACCGTAAGGCTTTGGGAGCTAAGACAATAAGGCTGCGGTTTGTTGTCTCTATTCCTGTATTCATAGTTGATATCAATATTTTGAAAATTATTGATATCAACTATGCTTAGAATTTTTGCTATTTCAGTCTATTCCTGTTATGTCTATGTTTCAGTCTATTCCTTAACATCGCCGTTTTAAAGGGAGGGGAGAACGACAATAGACATCGAAGGAGAAAGAAGAGGGATAATAGCCTTATGAATAAAGTCATTGACTGAAGATATAATAACTACTTGTGCGAATCTAATGAATAATATATATCCGTTTATATACATGGACGACCTCTGGAAACCAGGCGAAAACTAGTTGTAATCAGCTTTCTTCACTACACGGGGCTCTGCTGTAGTCACCTTTCCTCTTCAAGAGCATCTCGTGGGATGCATGATGACTCTTCCTATGATTAAAGCTGTCCCCTTTCAAAATCGGCCATGTAGTAGGCAATGGCATACCACCACATTATCTGATGCCACAGAGACCATAACAAAACCAACTCCAAAAACTGCTGTTAAAGAAAGACCTGCAACTAAGTGAAAGGATGGGATCAGTGAGCTTTTGGGGGTGACATTTTGCGATGCCGCTCGCATAGCACATGGTCGATGCAGTTGGAGGAATTTGTAGGTGGCCACAACAGCTCCTCAGGGAACTGTGACTGGAAGAAGAACTACAATTGGCATCTAATTTGAGATTGAGGAAATTAATGGTAAACATTTAACAGTACCGTATACTAAATGAAACTTCACACCTATCATTTCCAAGGTATCTTGATATTAAATACATGCAAGATGTCTTTAAGAAAGAACTACTTTATCTTGTGCCCATTCAATATGTTTCAGCAACCGTGTTTTCCTTTTGTTACTGAAGATTATGCCAAAGTGGCATAACGAAAGAAACGAAATATCGAAGTGATATCAGACAAAAAGAGGATCGACAGCAAGCGACTATCATGAGATCACAATTCAAAAAAAGTAATTTTGAACTAGAACATATTGAGCACGTGATGAAGTAACTTTGTTGAAGAGAGCGGGGGCAAAAGGAAGTGCTGATTGAAGAGTGTGTTGTGAAAGTTATATAAAGAAGTTAAAACAAATTACAAATCCGGGCTGCAAAAGCTAGATAAGAGCTGAAGAAAATAAAACGAGTGCAGACCAGTACTTTTCATTTCTTTTAAAACTTTGTGTTTCTGAAGAATGGAAGAACTGTGAAGTAGGACATTTTGGAGGCAAGATCATTTTCTTTGTTTGGAACAGTAGTTTGCGTCATAAAAAATAGTTGTTTTTATTTTTCTCTCTGTTAGAATGAAGAAACATGAATTGATTTTTTTTGGGCATTGTAACGAACTGTACTGTAGTGTCAAAAAAAAAAAAAAAGTGAAAGAGAAAAAGATATCTGGACCCAATTTAACGGATTCTCCAAGAAACGTTGGGAAACGTCTTTCGTGCTCTGTCCTAGGCGAACCTTAACAAACAAGTTCTTATATTTTCTTTCCAAGAAGTGCGAGTCGTCTCTTCATCTATGGGAACTGAGGGTAGAAACTTATTTTTATTGACGTTCGGGACCAAATTAAAGCGATTATTTTAAAAGAGAAAATATGTTTTGTTTTATTGGAGGGGAGTTCTCTTTCTACAGAGGCGAGTTTATGCTGTTAGCTTTTTATATAACACGACTGAAACGGAGCACTCATTATGTAGCATGAGCGGAATTTCTTATTCACTGAATTTTTTATGATCTTATATTTTTAAAAGAAATAAAAAAAAATCCTGCTGAGCTGCTTGATCTAAAGCCACTCCCTCCTTGAAGGAGTCCTTGTTTTATGTACACCGCCTCTGCTATTCCTAGGGATCTGTACCAGCTGTCTTAATACCTTTATAAAGCGGTTCTGGAGAGCTCTGTTTTATTCCCTGCTTAATGCTCTTATGTTCCTATTTTAAAGTTTAAACTCCGCTTTCGTTTTTCTTTGTCTGTTTACTTTCACTTAAATCTAAATTCTCGATATACACATATAAAACCATGACAATATATCTTCCTTTTACACTCCTATATGAAAAATAACATTTGTAAGAAGTCTTACAAATTGTTTATCAAAATTTCAACATGATGTTCATGTAGTGGGTGACTGGAGGTTAGATTGTGCTTCAGTTCTTTTTTTTTGGGGGGGGGAAGGAGAAGAGGGAAAGAAGTGACAAGTGTTGGAGATAAGAGTTACTATTGACGTGATATTAAGAACGAATTTTAAAAAAAGTTCTGAAATTTTTAAAAGAATCAAAGCTGAAGTGCTCTGCAATTTGGGTCGGAAGTAAGATAGTCTTTCACACTTTTGAGTTTATGTTTACGCGCTCCTAGGTTATTTCTAACAAAAAAAAAAGAAAAAAGCTTTTTTCCAGTTTTGTCCTCATCATCAAAAGTAGTGTACTTCGTAGAAGAGAGTGGTGAAAGCGTTGATAGGTTTATTGATTTTCTGGACCAAAATATATCTAACAAAATATACCTCACCTTGTGAATAGAGAACAAGAACTGTATAGTGTAGATGCAAACGGGCGTTGTAGATTTTTTTAGCCAAGTCTTCAGCAGTTTCACAAATCCTCTTCAGAGCAGACCCTGCAACGGAAAAGAAAGGCAAATTCCATCAGCAGAGGCGTCCCACCTGCAAATATCCAAAAGAATTTTTAAATCCCAAATTCCCAAAAAGGTCTCTCAGAAAAGTCTTTGGAAACAGAATCTTCATATTGCCGGTTTTGCGGTAGGAGTTATGCCCCGGTCCAACACACACACACACACACACACACACACACACACACACACACACACACACACACACACACACACACACACACACACACACACACACACACACACACACACACACACGATCTCTAAGAAAATTTTTGAGTATCCTTTGATAGTAATCTTATTATTTAGCACTAATCTAAGTTGCTATATTTGGCTGTGCAATACACACTACATCGTCAAAAGTAATGGGAGAAAAATAGGATTATCACGTGCATATAAAATATCAACTATGCTAATCTAGAGAGAGTTATAGTGCACATAGGTGCAAATTGAATTGCAGACTGCATCCTCGTTCAATTTTAAACGGAATACCGCGTGGGGCGGAGTTCAGTGGGTTTAACGTGACAGGTAGTCGAGTGATACATTGTACAACTTGGTGTTAGAGGGATTCCGGAGGGTCTGAAGTTCCCACGGTCCACATTTTCTTTCGTCTTTCATTTCCATAATTATGAAACAGAATGGAAATGAATAAAAAACTGTTTTAGTCACATATGAATTTATCTTGATGCTGCTCTAATACTTTTGATGACAGAGTATATTTAAGCTGCTAAATAGATAAGCTATTCTTCAGCGTAAAAAGAAGCTTTTATGCTTCCTTTTGCATTTCACTTCCTAACGGAGGGGGTTGGTGAAGATTTTAAACAGTTGCAATTGTTTCAGTTATTATTCGCAACTTTACTCAGAGCGCGCAGAGGTGCCCAATTAAGTGACACACAGCAAAGCAGACTTTTGTAATGTTTATTTTTATCGACATCATTATCATAGTGGATACAGTTCTTTTTGTTATTGTCAACCCTTATTCCACTAATATTAAACCTTTCGCGGAGGTTGGCTGAGCATCTTTAGTAATTGGTGTGAATCACAAACTACACTCACAGTAAGAAAACTTTCGAAAAGTCAGGACAATTTTTTTCAGTTTTTGTTCATTTTTCGACGCCATCTTGGTACAAACTTCCTTCTTGTTCAAATCTTTCAAATTCGGGCTAACAGTTTCTCTTTATGTTCAGTTCTACTAACACCCGAACAGTTAAGCTCTTGGATCGTCCATCATCTTTAAGAGATGATGGACGATGCCTTCACTTCCTTCTTGAAATCTGTTTACTCACACAAACACTTGAGCTTCAGACATGATTCTGTCTTCATAAATTTGTCATAGTATTTTGTAAGTGACCAAACAGTTTATTATCTATCTTCTCAACAAACAAAACACATCAACGACCCATGCAGCCGTGTGTTTCAAAAAGCGCCACTTTATGTGTTTTCAGATGCTGCTACAAAAAATTGACATGGTTAAGTACCGGGACTTCGAGGCCTTAAATTCATAAACCGTGAAAGTAGCTGACGCATATAACATCAATTAATAAACAAGAGTTTTCAATTTCAATTTAAGAGAGTTTACAATTAATAAGAGTTTTACGAGAGTTTAATAAGCGAGATTTCTAAGAAGCAACAATCTAAAACGTGGAAATATATAGCTGTTTACTAGGCGAATGAAAACATGCCCCTGTTGCGTACAGGGGCACGTTTTCATTGGCCATAATCATCGTTACGTGAGCTACCAAGAACAAATACAGTAAAGCCTCGATTTTATGGACTAATAGGTGGAAGGGTGTGTCCGTTATTGCCGAATATCCGTTGAATCCAGTCGATGATGGATTTAATGGACATTCAACAAAGAGGATTTATGCCCCTTGCATGCCCCTCGTACAGTGTCATTGCTTATATTACTGCCCGGAGACCGAGAGCCTTACATGAACTCGTAGGAGATTTTATCTTAGTAATTTAGGTTTTTCAACCCTCAGACAAAATGAGTGCGTAATACATACAATGTATCAATAATTATATTTTTGTAGTATTATTCCTTCAAATCAATTGGATAATCGGCATTTATCTTGCCCTCAATGCACACTACAAGTACAAACTTAAAAATGCTGCGAGACTCAATTAATTTCTACTTGGAATCCACAAAAGGCAAAGAGATTGAAATTAGAAAAGTGCTTTTTAGCCGATTAGTTATCTTGATAATTACAGTAGCTAGAATTAGCGCATTTAACGATATTAAACATTACAGAATGAATAAGTTAATCCCTAAAGGAGTTGTTTATATTAATCAGTTTAACAAGGAGACAGAGATGAACTGGAAACACGCAAAGTTAGATTGAGATCGGGGTTATTGAATGGATAATAATATAATCACAAATCGAATAGAATCTCATATCTTGTAATTCTAGAAGCCTAACTCAACCGTGCTGTTGAATTCTAAAGCAAGAGGAAAGAGTCTTGGTGACAATTACTAAGAATTCTCAAAAATAAAGAAAGTATGCAATTCATCTTTCCGATGTTAGAGCTATTTCATATAATTTGTTTCTCATGATTCTTATTAAGTAAAAATAAAATCGTCAACTGTGATAACTCCAAATAAATAATAAAGGATCAATATATACAGTATTTACCTGTATAGTTTCCTTCTGAGATTACCATAGCGATCGATGAGTAACACATAATCAAGAAGAACAACTTCGAAAACATTTCAATTGTTTGATTCCCTTTGAGAGAAAAAAAAGAAAGAGACAGAGCATTAGAAATCATGACCTTGCTTTTAGTGTTAGAAAATAAAACTTAGTTGGATCATCAGTGAGGCAATTTAAAACATTCTCCCTACTTCGTCTTACTTCTTTCTGTTCCCAAAGAAGTCTTTCAAGTAAGAATACTAGAATCACAAGCCAAGTACGTCGAGTTCACTAAAATCGACATCAGTAAACGATTTTCAGAAGAGGATGGCATAATTTAGAACCTCTTAAGAGAACTACAGATTAATTCAAGAGACACGTAGCCCATAGTTTATTTTCTGTTTAAATATAATTACGAGGGCTGCTCAATAAAGAATGATCATAATTTTTTTCACAACATACCTTTATTAATCATTCATATTTTGATGTTCCTTTTCAAAGCAATCTCCATTTGATGAAGTGCACTTACTCCAACGTTTCTGTCATTCTTCAAAAACAAAGTGGAAGCCATTTTTTCACATGTGTTTGAAAACCGCCTCCGATGTCTCCACAAATTCTTCTGGCGACTGGAAACGTTTTCCTCGCAGTTCCTTTAACTTTGGAAAAAAAAATCGCAGGATGCAAGGTCAGGGCTGTAGAGCGTATAAGGAACACATTTGACATTAATGCTGGCTAAATACTCGATGACAGGATGAGCAATGTGACGTCTCACATTGTCGTGATACAGCATCCATCCACCTGTGTGCAGTTGTGGTCGTTTTAGACGAATGTGATCCCGCAAAGTGTGCAATACAGTTCTGTATAAGGTCCCATAATAGTTGTATGACGTGGCATGGCATGCTGGTAAACCCGTTTCTTGAATGTCAAAGAAGAAGAGATGACCTTAATCTTTCCTGCGGAAGCAGCAACTTTTGCTATTTAAGGTGTTGGCGATGACGCAGACTTCCAAAAGCGTTTTTGCTTACTCTCTAGGTCGAAATGATGAAGCCGTGTCTCATTCGCCGCTGTTATTACCTTGTGCAGAACTTCCAGAGATGCACTGTGTATCCACAGTTAGATCTCCTCACCCGCATAGGGCACCCTGGTCGTCCCTGTGTGGGGAGGGGATCGCCCGTCACCGTCCCTATGTGGGGGAGGAGATCTATTGACAGTCCCCCTCCCTTGGAGGGTGGGACTGTCAAGAGCAGTAAAAGGTTTGTGGTGGTGGTGGTAGGGTCCACCAGGCGAAAAGGTTGGGATGAGGGGTGGAGGAGAGGAACAGGAATTGTAAGGGAGAAAAGTCATTGGACCAGGGCGCCCTATACCCGGCTGCCGCCTCTACGGGCAACGTGAGTCCCACTAGGGCCTTGGGACTAAATGCCGGAGGAACAACAGATTAACTGCGCTACGCAGACCAACACTAAAACTTACACTATCTCTAGCCTTCACAGAGTTTGTACCGACATAGAGTATACAAACGCAGAGTTGGGGTTTCCCCCCGGTGCCGCATGACATGCAACACTATACACCATGTGCAAAACCTCATAATCTTCACTAACCATCCGTTGCAACTCCTGACAAACCTCCATGCGAACTTTCTGTTGCTCAGGTGTAAGTAGTATTGGAACCCTGCGTGTCATACCAAGGAAGGACGCACGGTAGAGAATACCGTGCGTCCTTCCAGGGCGCCTCCGTAGCCAGGTGGGAAGGAGCAGCAGTGCATAGCACACGCTTCTTGATTAGACCGGGGTTCGAGCCCGTCGCCACCAAATATGGAGGATGCGGAAAGGTCAGGGAATGACCACCGCATATCCCGGAGCAATATGGCCTTAGTTGCTAATGCTCCTAAAAACCAAACAACAAACAAACAAACAAACAAACAGCGTCCTTCCTTCCTTCTGATATTCTTAACATCTCTGCCAGTTTTTCTTACTGTTATACGACGATCTTCTCTCAAGGTTACAGAAACAGTGGTTGGGGCTCCAACCACTGCTGTAACCACAGAATTTCTGAATTACGACCTGTTAGTATTTTTGTAAGAAATACTAACAGGTTGTAATTCAGAAATAATCCACAGTTACACCAGTCCACATGGAATCCTTCACATTCTCCACACTTCCAGTCCTTCCCTGCCGCGGATACTCGATTATAGGAAGAAATGAAACTGCAGTGACAGTGTCAGTGAAGAAAATTTAATAAGTTAATTGACTGAAATGCAAATAAACGAATATTCAAATTAATTTTTTCCCTCTATCAATACGCATGGGCCTTGGTTCCGATTCCGAGATGGTCCACCAGGAAAAGTTTCCGGTTTTCCAACTCTCTTTCAACTACTGTAATACAGCGCAATCGATGGACAAACAAATGAACTTTTCTTCACTATTATGGTTCGGCAGAATTTAAAACTGAAACTGTAAAGATCCGCGGAATTTTAAATTTTATTTGTTGGTTGAAAGATTTGCTGTGATTGGTAAGTCAGTTGCGTTTATTCAATGATATCGGATAACGCCCAACCAATATAATATGCGAGCTGTTACATTTTGAAGCCTTGTTAGATTTCCATTAAAATTCATGTTTCAATTAGATCCCCGATTCGAGAAAATCATCACTCTTCTGGCTTCTGCCTTCCCCCCATACAGGCTATTTTTACTATAATTTTAAATGGTAATAAACGAATTCCGTATGTACATAAAAATTTTAGGTAAGCTTAGAAAATAGATCGCGATTCATCATTCTGAGCTTTGCCATAGAAAAAGATTTAATTTGTGAACGTTTTGGATAATATGGAAGTTCTTACTCAAAATAAATCGAAAATTTTAAATAATTGAGACTCTTACCTAACTAACCTCAGCCTCCCGTCCGTGAAAGTGAAAGGAATGCAAGCACATGTATATCGTTTCATTGTCCATCGATAGATTCTTCTTCGTGTGTACTAAGAGCATGCCGAAGCGCGGAGTGGAATAATACATCCAAATTTTTTTCTAGACCATTAATAGTAAAGAATACTCTTTTATCTCGACTAGCACGTGATGCTACGTGGACTGCTTGACGCTTCTGCACATTGCCATCCTCTAGATTATAATCGATAGCGTATCCGTCTGTTAAGCCTACTCAAGGTTTCTCTACAGTTTTTTTTCTCTACAGAATGAATCTGAGTGGTAGTAATGAAAATTTTATAAGTAGCATCGTTTGTAGGATGAACTTCGTACAAAATTAAAGTAGCGCAACTGCACTTTAAAACTAAGAAATGAATAATGTCTTTTAATGGATGTTCAGAAACGTCCACAAGAATTATGGCTAGAGGACTCTTATTAAAATTTCGAGCCTCTAGCCTTCTGGTTTAAATTTATCAATTTGTTGAAATAAATAGAAAATATGTAAATTCAGAAATAAAGTAACAGTAGGACAATGAAACTTTTCAGATGAATGTACAGTGATTATTACACGGTGACACAAATCCTTAGCTCTACAATGGTTGTGCTTGCGATTACATTGCGATTACGTGGAGTCTATTGTAGTTATTATGGAATGAGGCTAAGACTTTGGGAGCGTTGATGAAGGATCCTTGAACGAACAATATCTTAGAAATAAAGGGAGCTGATGTGACCTGTAACAAATTCTATGGTGGTAGTTAGTCTTCTTTCTACGATCTTTGACTTCATGTTTGTGTAGTTTAAGGCTGTTGTAAAGATGGTAGCATCTAAATGTCATTTGTGAGGTTATCTTTGTGTGCAAACCACCTGATTATCTAATATTCGTCTGACTGAATGCTGTGAAGTGCTGATGAGGAAGTTTAAGCCAAAATCTCGGAAACATTGAGAACTGAAGGTCGAATCACCCCATAAACGTACTTGATGGAAATTGCAGGGTCTTCAATGAAATAGATTCTGCTTTGCTGTCCTTCTTATTTACACATTCTGATGTGAATGGCTTCAAGGTGCCTGTGGAACTGTAACTTTGGTTTGAATATCATTCCTAGATCTATGTGGAAGTAGCTCGGGATAAAAGTGTTGTTAAGCATGTTGTCAATGAAAACAGTGAAAAAAAAAATTAAAAGCAGTGGTGTCAATGAAAACATTATTAATGTAGATTTTGTAGGATTCACTGATTTATTACTGGCCGTCTGTTGAGTAGACGTTTAATAAAATTTTTATATCATCTGTATAGTAGAGAATGCCCGATCTGTAGGAGACGAATGGAATGAGGAGGGTTGTGAGGAATAAACCAGAAAGTATGGCACCTTGTGTGATTCCAGTAGTTACTTTGCAAGTGAATATATGGGTTAATTAGTTACCTTTAATTAGATAATATTCCTTACAGAGGTGATGGAAGCTACAGATATTGACTGTGTCAAAAGCTACTGTACATCCAAACAAATGACTGCAAGCTCGGCCTTGTTTGAAAAGTATATCGGACTGAGTTGGTTAAGGACAGAAGATTTGTTACAGTCGATCGCCAGTTTAATTCATAATGAACTAGAGGGGACTTTGTTGCAAAAATTGTTTGGTTAATATTGGGAGTAAAACTTTCTCCGTGAATGGGAGCAGTGCTGAGGCTTAGGCAGTTTATAATAATTTGGAGAATGAACTTCTGAAATTAGTGTGACAGTAAATGCTCCATTGAGTAGGGAAAATATTTTCTTTAGAATGTCATCATACGGTATTTGCTAAGAACAACATTTATGATGAAGAGACTTAAGAATGAACTGAGGTACATGATCTCCTCGAGAAGTTGCTTTCATTATTGGAAAGCTGATGGCAGTGATATTAATGTTTGTCAGAAGCAGTATGTCTGGCCAAAAAACAAATCCCCGTGTGTGAACATGAACCCTACTCGTCAGACCCAGCCCGTTGTGACTTTGTTTTCTTACCTAAACTGAAAAGTGTATTAAAGGGAACCCATTGCAGTCCATTAAAGACATTCAGGGAAAAAAAGCGACCGAAGAGTTAAAAAGGGCTCACAGAAGATGACTTCCATAAATGTTTCTGTGCTTGGAAGAGATGTACGGAGCAGTATGTGCAACCCCATGGCAATTATTTCGAAGGGAAGAACTTGTAAGGTGAAAAATAGTTTATTATAATTATTTTATGGCAACAGTCTCGTTATTTAGTAACTACACCTTGTATCCGTACTATCAACCAATGTCCATAAAACATAAGAAAAGTATTTCATATCGATATGGAAAACGAGTATATACTTCCACGTACTTTTCTTTCCTTTATAACTTGAATAAGTTCTGATAACGATGAATATTCCGAATGCTATAAAACATTCGCAAGTTATAACTGCGCTTATAAAAGAATATAGTGTGTGTTGATTATAACTATAGGAGTTTTATAACTAGTGATTTGCATCAGCCAGAAAATACACTCATTAATAAGAGACCATATATTTTTGTATACTCGGGTACGTAAAACTTTGTACGATAACTACTGGACCGCTTTAACTTCAGTCAGTTCTTAACAGAGTTAGAAAGCAATTAGTTAAACTAATTGTTTTCTAACTATGTTAAGAATAGCTTCGTGTATGATGAAAGCACTCCATCAATGTCATTTACGAGTTCTTCAGACGAAATCCCAATATCTTATCACGAACATTTTATTCACGCTCCAGTCTTTCACTAGGCAATGACTTTCATAGCACTATCAAGGTCAGTATTATTATTCGCGTCATCGATTCCCCAATGAACACAGAGGCGTGTTGAATTTCATGCATATCCTTGCACAATACTGATATTCTTTGCAAACATCCCAGCATTCGTTTTTCACTTTTGCATATTTAATTGATTCCTCATCCTTAATATCATCAATATTAATAACAAAAGGATTGCGGATCCACGTTGCCATTTTTAATTCATCAGAACAAAAATGAACTTTGACGCTTGTCCATATGTACAATAATATATATCTGCACAGAAAAGGGGAAGATAATGTCACTGTTTGATTCTTTTTTTAAAGCTGATTCTAAATTTGGAAAATTTAGATAGTTGGATGACTCCAGTCTTCTTTTCCAAAGTGGTAACTTTGATAAAAATGTTTTAATATTTCAGAGGCATCAATGATAGTAATCGGAGTTCCTTGAATTGAAAGATTAATTTCATTCATATGGCCAAAAATATCTGCTAAATAAGCCAAACTCCAAAAAATTCCAAATTCTTGTTTTTCAAATTGCTGGGCAAGAAAACTTTCTTTCTGTTTTAAAAAAGTATAAAACTTTTGCACGAAGTTCGAATAAGCGTTTTAAATATTTGCCCTTTGGAAAGCCAGCGTATTTCAGTATGATAAAGAAGAATTTCATGTCGTACTCCCATTTCTTGAATAATGTTTTGAAAATTCGGTGATTTAAAGCATAGGATCTGATAAAGTTGACGACTTTTACTACAGTTTTTAAGACTTGATCGAGTTTAGGTGGCAAAGTCTTGGATGCTAAAGCATTTCGATGTAACATACAATGAGTTACGACAGTTTGTGGACTTTCTTTCTTTTTACTAAACCAGCAAATCCAGAAGTATTTCCAAGCACTGCCAATGCTCCATACGTACAAACCAAGTTTTAATTTCCAGTCAAAATGTTGCTTTCCAAAAAAAAAAAATTTCCAACATATTAAATGCGTCAATGCCTTTCGTAGTTTCTTGATGAGGTTCGGAAAAAAAAATTCTTCTTTGATGATATTCATATGTTGGTAACGAACGAAAGCTAGAAGCTGACTGCATTGAGAAATGTCTGTAGTTTCATCAAGTTGAATACTGAAAGGGTATGCTGTCGCTCTTAATTCCTCCATTATCTGCTTTAAAATGTTATCAGACATGTCTTTAATCCTGGACGATATAATATCATTCGAAAGAGATAATGTTTCAAGTTTCTTACATTTAAACCACATTTCCAAAGCACAGAGTTTTACTAAGGTTTCGCCAATTGTGCATGTGTGTTTTTTTTTTTGTTTACAAATGCGATATGCAACTTTATAAGATACTTCAAGACATGGTTTCTGTGGAGGAGTGAATTCAAATTTTTGTAATGTACCTGATTTTTTCAAACCTAGCTTTCTTGATGCGAAATTGCTCTGGACTGTCTGATACGTATTCTGGATGTACTGAAGTGAGTTCTTTTAATTTGGAAGGTTTCATAGATCCGTTCCCCAAATTTTTACTGCACAAGAAACATTGTGGTTTTGTGTCCCATCACGCTCAGTAGTAAAAGTAAAACCAAAGCGTACATATGACTCGTTATATTTTCTTTTCTTTGACATTGGATGGCCGGTTCTGGAAGTAACGTGAAATAAAAATGACATAATTTTATCAAAACCAGCTAACAGTTAGCTTCGCTAATAGTTCAGTTTTACGTACATCTACTCCAGTTAGCTGCTAACTGGAGTAGACGTACATAAAATCGAAAAAAGAAAAAGAAATTTATTTAAAAATTACAAGAAATAGTATTTCAATATTACATATTAATGTCAAAGAAAAAGCTCCTCTGATAAACGGAGTTATTATTTCTTGGAAAATCACGCACCGGCCTACGATGGAGAGGATAGGCGGAAATTAAAACATTAAATTTTAAAGTTCTCAACAATTATTTGTTGTAAAAACATAGGAAAAATAATTTAAATATATTTCATATCGTTAAATACATATAGCGGTATTCGTAAGGGTTGATTTTTTTTGTTTATTACAAGAAATATTGTATTTTACATATGTTTACATATCAAGACCTGAGTACCCCCTGAAATACTTTCACGTACACCTAGGGTACGTGAAATTATTTCTTCAACGGTGCTTTTCTGGAGAGGAGGAATGTAGAAATATTGCAATTTCCTTAAATAGTCCACTTCACATGCTTCTCCTGTACGTGTAGCCTTCCCGGATGGCATCACTGCAATCCGGGAAAACTACATGTACAGGAGAAGATTAGATTTCTTTTTTTTCCTCTTTTTTTTGAAGTCCGGTTTTGCAATGAAGGAATTAATAATTAAATTTTGAAAGGTAAAAAGCACTAGATTCTAAGCATACCTGCAAATTTAAACGGCATACTGACCCCAAGTGAGTGGAAAAGAAGATTTCCTACACAGATTCAATTCGCTAATTAAAATGCATTAATGTCAACGTTTTTGATCCGCTATAGGAGTCTGTTACCAACACTACTTAAAGTCATAAACTGTTCAATTTTGTTAATAAGTGTGGTCTTGTGTTTATTACCTTTTCCAATGTTTTCAAACTTGACTTTGTTTTGAGACCAAAGCAACTAAGACTAAAAATGCCCTATATCTTATCTGTAAATTTTACGGTGTATTCATGGTCATTTTTTGTTTTGTTTTGCTAGATAAAAAAATTGAGTTGGGGGTGGGGGGAGGCCTGTACAATCCTCGCCTGAGGGTTGCATTCGGTCATAGTACGGAAAAAGTCAATAATAGTTATTCTTCTCTTGACCTGATTCAAATCCAATCCTTTTCCATGTTTGGAAGGTAGAGTATAAATGGTGGAGTTCTTTTCAGCAAAAGAACACTACCAATCCCACTCCTGTATTCTGGAATATGTTTAGACCACAGCAGTTCATAATCTATATCAAATATGTCGAAATAAGAAACAGTATTCGTCAGAAACTTATGTTACACACTTTTTTGCTAATATCTGCCAGTTAACACGAAGTCCTTGCATCACCATTGCTGTGCAGATACATGATACTGAGGTTATCATGTATAACAGAGGTAAGGTATAAGGAATTATTAGAGTCTGTGTAAAGTTTTAATGCAGTTGATATACTTTTATATTAAATTGTTAGCACCACAATGTATCCCTTCCTATCTATTTACAGAGACATTTACATTACATTACATTTTAATGTTAGTATTTGTAATAGCCATATAATGCAAGGAAGCTACAAGGTTTTCTGCACCTGCCAAAAAAAGTAAACAAGAAAACGCAAATTATGCGCTTCCCTCCTCATGCAGGTAACTATCTAGTTGACCTTTGAATTCCTTCAAACTGTCAGCCTCAACTACCTGCGGAGGTAACTAGTTCCAGCAATCAACAACTCGCTGGATAAAAGAAACTTCCTACAATCTAGTCTAAACCTCAACCCCTGTAATTTGAATTTATGGACCCTAGTTCTGGAATTATTTATAGCACTGGAAATTCCGCCTTCATTCATTTTATTAATCACTCTCAGTACCTTATAAATCTCAATCGGGTCTCCTCTAAGGTGCCTGGTTGCGAAGCTCTGTAGACCATATCATAATCGAAGTCTTTCTTCGTACAGTCTCTCTTTTGCCGATCTTACCATACGACTTGTTCGCCTTTGGACCCTTTCAAGAAGCTCAATGTCTTTTTTTACATGAGATCTCCATACTTGGACATAGCATTCCAAATGCCGTTTTACAATTGTCTTGAACAGTGGAATTATTACCTCTCTGTCTCTACAGGATATTGTTCGATAAATCATCGACAGGATACCATGGGCTTTCCTGGCCGCCTGTTACACTGCACAGAAAACTTCATATCTGCCCGTATCGTATTTTGGTATTATTTCCCAAGTGTAATACTTTGCATTTTGCTGCATTAAAACATAGCTGCCACTTTTCTGACCATTTTTGAAGCCTGTTCAAATCATTCTCAAGGAGCGCTGCTTACCACTTATCATTAAACTCTCCCAATCTTTATGTCGTCCGCAAATTTTGACATCATGCCTTCTATCCTTTCGTCTATGTCGTTTATGAAAATCAGGAACAACAAAGGTCCGAGAACCGATCCTAGGGGAACTCCACTTCTGATGTTACACCACCCTGAAATGGAGTTCCCCTAGGATCGATTCTCGGACCTTTGTTGTTCCTGATTGTGAATTCCAGTTTATACGGTATCCTCTCATGAGGGACTGAATCAAATGCCTTGCTAAATCCAAATAAACTATGCTGAAATTGTTCCCTACATCTACTGCTACATTTATTGTGGTTAGGCAGTGCCATCCAATGTTTAGCATCACCGCCATTATCATGCAGTTTACTTACTAAAACAACACAAAGAGCCACCATCTAATTTAGAAGATAAGGCAGTACAATGAGCAATTCACAATCAGTGACCAAAGTAACAGCGAGCTATCGTCCAGGATTAGTCACTAAAGCAGCATAATAAACCACCATCCAGGATCAGTCGCTAAGGCAGCACAATGAGCCATCATCTGGATTCATTAAGTATGGAGATTGTGGCTTATTTTTAGTATACATTCCATGGAATGTATACTAAAAATAAGCCACAATCTCCATACGTAGTATACATTCCATGGTCAGACAGGTCAGAACAGACAGGTTGTCTGTTCGAGACCGGCTAACTCAGCTATGGAGTAAAAATAGTCCATAAGACCCCCCCCCCCCCCTCCTCTTTACTCGACGGGACGCATCCCTCAAATTTAGTTGATGGAGGGATCAAAACCAAGTCATTTTCTCTCGGTAGATAAGTTCTGTTGATACGGACTGAGTCGGCTCATACTGTTAGAAGGTTACCTACAGTGAATATCTTTGTGTCGTATTGGACCAAATTCACCCTGCAATGCTTCATTTTTACCTGGTTTGCGACGGAATCTTTCAAGACGACAACGCAACTATCCACCGTGCAAAAATCGTATCTGAATGCTTCAAGGAACATTCTCAAAATTTCGAACGTCTACTGTGGCCTAATTCTCCAGATCTGAATACAATTGAGAATGTCTGCGGTATGTTGGAAAGGGCAGTTCGGCTTTGCAGTTCACTACTGACTACAATACAGCAGCCTACAAATATCCTGATGAAAGGATGGTCAAATCTGGAGTTAGACTTCCTCAGACACCTAGTGGAATTGATGCCACGACTTGTAGGGGCTGTAATTCGGTCAAAAGGTGGCCCTACTAGATATTGAATAAAAGCTTCTAATTTTTTGGCCAGTGAGTGTATATTCTAAACAAGCCACAACGTGGAATATCAAATTCTGCTAAGCATCACTTTTACTTAGTAGAATCATTCACTACCTCTCTCTCTCTCTCTCTCTCTCTCTCTCTCTCTCTCTCTCTCTCTCTCTTTCTTACGCACACTCCTGGAATTTATACTTAACTATTCGACAGACTCTCAAAGGATCAATTCATCTCATCAGATTTACACCTTCATTCAGATAATACCCGGAATTATCTAGATCAGGAGAGCCGTAAGTTCACTAATTTCATCACTATACTTACTCTATTGTGAATCAAATTACCCGTTACAGAATAATCTCCTATTAAGACATGCGCAGTAGTCAATAACAATTCTACTCAATTAGGACTAATTGACATTCTTTAATAATCTAGAATGCTGGCAGTTACACCAGCTAATATTAGCCATGCTCGGTTTAGAATGAAATGTTCCTTGCTGAATAATTAGCTATTTAGACGTTTACATTACAATGGTTAATGTCAACGGTACTCTGTTAGCAGCATATTTTACATCCACTAAATTATGCTGTCAGATACAAGATCTAATATCAATCGTAATCAATTAATAATTAAAACTGTTCATCACGGATTTATACATGAATAACGGAAATAAAACCGAGAATCCGAAATAATTGTAACACAATAGACTGTTCAGAAAATACTTGACATTTGCTAATCTGGTCAGCAATCAACGCAAATTTATATCTCCAATAATGCCAAGGTTTTGTATGCACTTATTTCTAATAAGTCTATACAAAACCTTGAATGTTTTTTACAGTGTTATTTATTGGTTTACGATTAAGCGGTTACATAATGTTAACTACCGTCCATCTCTTCAGGCCACGCTTCAGGAACACCGTCTTTGAAGCCCAAGAACAATGACCAATACACATTCTCTTTACAGATGAGTTAAGAGCCAGTCTTGAATTTGATTTTTAGCGTATAGACATCTGTAGAGTTCACAGAACATGCTCCCATTCGTCTTGCACATGGAAAGGGGAGGGGCGGTAGTCAGATGATCTTTGGAGGCATCATGACGAAGTTGCATCGACCTTCACATCTTTGAGGGAGGCATGTAAAGATGTATGAATCGCTTAAAAGTACAGGAACAAGATTTTTGAGCCTTAGCTAAAGCAAGTTAAATCCCCGTAGCTATAACTAATTAAAACACACTGAGCATGCCCGGTACTTTAAGTAGAAGAATCGGAGTACATCAACCTCCTCTTAAAACACTCCCTGAACTAAGGTCTCCTGTTACAGAGAAGTGGGATTTATTGCCATAGGATCGCATCATCATCTTTGTAAACAGATGAGAGCACGTTGCGAGAGAATTTGTTTTTGGCTGTTAGGTTTGATCATACTTCCATTAAACGACTGAATTATGCAGAACTGGTCCTCGGTTTTGAATAATCACTATCTCATTATTCATAAAAATAGAGGACTTTTTTTTTCAATAAGTACTTATTTTGCTCGATATCTCAGATTATTTGTGCAGTTGCGTTGTTTAGAATAAATTCTGACGCAACTAAGGCCATGAGGAATTCGTTCATTAGATTTGTAAACAGAATGCATTTTATGGCCAATTTTCCTGTGTGGTAGTTTTCTGGGATCAAGATTATACCTGCAGCTGTCGAATTTGAAAGCTCTTGAAAAGGTTAGTTTTAGGAATAATTTTGAGATTTTTTTTTTTACTAAATTGTAACTAATAAACAGTTTTAATTGCCCTAATCACGGTTAGCTAGGTATTTAAAAAGTTCCAGTTTAAATTTCTTAGGGCCTTTGTGATCTATAATTTCGGAGGGACCGTCGTAACTCATAAATTATAGTAATTAGTTGTAGTGTTTTAAATTGTAATAAATAAATAGTTATGAATAATAAAGAGTCCTAATCACGTAGGTTAGCTTATTTTTATATTTAGTTAAGTATATTTAGAAAATCAGAGGTATTTTCAAATCAGAAAATCAGAAAATATTTAGAAAATTCATAGCTCTTTTGTTGTCGGTATTTTGACTGAAATATGTAAGTCTTAAGTCAGAATTACCTAGTAGAGTTTCACTTATTGCATTAAACAGGATAATTCCTATATATATATATATATATATATATATTATAAATGTATACTGTTTATAATATTGGGTTAATTGCAGCACTCCAGGTAATAGCATATTTATAACCAAATAAGCAACAGGATAACAAGTAGGAGAGGGGTAGCACAGAATCATTATTGATGATATTCCTTCCGAAAAGAAGGATAGGCTAATATTCTTTCTTTCTTATTTTTGTCATAAAAATCTCGTGTTCAAGAATTTCAATTTGTTGTGAGGATAGGTTAGTATCCTGTTAATAACATGAGACGGGTTTCTTTTATCATATTTTTTCAGCATTTTGGGTGCTCCAACTATGGAAATTTAGGTGTTCTTAATTTATACAGAGTTTTCTATCCAACTGTTGGTATTTCTGTTGTTCATGACTAATGAACTTAATGTAATAGAAAAAATATAATTTAAACTTTAATTTATCAGTCAAATAAAGTAAGTGTATTGACAGGGCTGGAGCTAGCGTTTGTGGCGCCTGAGGCAAAACCTTGTAAAGGAGCCCAATTCGTATCGTATCTTAACACGCATATATATGCAGTAGCGCATCTACCAGCGCCCCTAGCACCGGCCCTGTGTGTTCATCAAATCAGAACGATCTATCCATAATCCTAGGTCAACAAGATTTATAATATCACAGGTACAAGTGTTAAAATTATCTCTGTACAAACACTTATGATTATGCAGTTTAACCACTGGAACCATTCTGGAATCTGGTGTTATGATCCAATAACAATAATTTTTTCTTGTTTTTATTTATGGCTAGATATTTGCCATTTATCCACTTCTGCACAGCGATGAGATCAGATTGTAACGTATGTCATTTGTTGTATTTGTTTGCCAGTTGCATATAGTATTATGTCATCTGTATATATTTTCACGGTAACGTGAAGACTGCTGTAAAAGTATCATTTAGAAATATAATAAAAGAATGGTAGGTTCAGAATGAGTGCTCTGTGGAACACTCACTTCTGTGAACATTGAATTTTTTTCCAAGCTGATTATCAATACTGACTATAAATTTTCTTCATGTGAGATAGTTTTGCAAGTTTGTGTAATTTGTCTCTGATTCCATAACCATGCGCCTTTTAAACAATAAAGATAATCAAAATAAAAGGAATTTTGTTATATTTTACTTCCACGATAGAAAATTATCACTAGTCCTCTAGAATTCTTGGGCTTCAAGGTATCTATGATGTTGACAGTGTCTTAAAAACTAGGCTGTAAAGTCAGACATGTATGAACAATACAGTACGAAAAAGGTATGAAATGATTACAATAATAATAATTCGCAGTGCATCATATCGAATCGCTGATCGAAACGAAACCAGAATTGCATTAATCGGATATCGCTCAGAATTTCTGAAAGTTGTGCAAATTTTGAAACATTTAAACCATTTGTGATACTGTTCTGTCAATCCAGAAGAGCTAACAGCGCTATAATCTTCGTTACAACCCCCCCCCCCCCCACAAACCTCACCTCAATCACACATTCGGTATAAATGGTATCAGCTTTCCAGGCGTTGACAATTCTCTGCAAATGCAAAGCCTGTGATTTGCACACATCTCACTTGTGAAATGAATGATGCAAATGATGACATGAATTGCTACTACTGTTCTCACATGCTTGGCACTAATTAAATGCTTCCTGTGATTAATTAATTTCTCTTGAACGCTATGAGTAGCCCAGGGTGCGTTCCAGGTAATGCCATACGGAATATTACAACTTACAAACATCTCACGCTGAAATCTAATAACCTGTTTATCGGCATCTGAAATTATGTTGAATGTACTGTAGATTAATACAACACGGAGTGATTGCAAATGCCATTGAGGTTGGCAGTTTCTTCTCTAGTTTGGCTAACGCCCCTTTAAAACTCCTTCTACGTCACGATAAAGTATATGCTTATATGCATTTGACAAGGAGTATAACGACACGATGTCACGCATATTGGCATTGTAAAATTCCATATGCGAATTGTAAGTCAGATAGAAACATTATTGCTTTGATTATATCAAGTGAATATCTGCGTTTGGGATTAAACCTAAAGTTCACATACTAATAACTGTCTATTTACTGCATAGTTTCATTATAACCAATTTAATTCATTTATTGTAAACTATATTAAAAATTGCTTATACAGTACAATAAAAGAGACATTTTTTTTACGTGTGAGGGGTTGAGACTCTCCAAGGTTTCCACACGCATGTTAGCTCAGTGTGGGTAGAACTGTATTAGGCAAAGAAAAATGGATGATTGGGTAGAAAGACTGAAAAGTTGACGTGGTTGAGGGAGCCTTTTCATCTGCTTTTATTTGCTTAATACAATTTTTCTCTGCACTAATATTGTCTTTTAATATTTGTGTGGGCTAAATTTTTACATGAATCTCGGGATTTCACTTCCTCAGACCACACAAATTACTGCAAGTCGCTCATCGAGAGTGAAATCCGAAAGTGAAGCCAATTTAAACGGAGTCGTACTTAAATTTGTCTCAGTATTTAGTTTGCTTGATGTCTACAATAGTGTGTTCAGATATGTTATATTAATATGCAAATAACTGTCTTTACATTCTGAATTGCCTTCATATATCTCTTTGATAATCTATTCTGTGGTGATTTATCCTTTGAAGCAAGTAAGCTGAGAACGGTCTGTTCATTTACCAACCCTGTTCACTATGGATGTAAAAGTTATCTGTTTCTTGCGTTAAGTGATTGTTTTAATGCCCGAAGATTCGATTAATACAATAACGAATTTGAGGATAATAATAATGCAATATTTTGCTCCTTTTCTCCGGTTGGCGCTCTCTAGTCTCTGTTATATTAAATTTTAACAAATTTAATATAAGAGAGACATTCAGCAGAAATTCGATCTTGACATTTATTGCGGAAAGCGATTGTAGTATAGGCAGCAGAATCATTCTGTTTCTTTGAACTGCTAATCATTAAATGCATTACAGAAATTTCAATAAAAATAAAACTTTTTAAAGCTGAACAAAAACAAACCTAGAAAGAAACAACACACTTCAACAACAAACCCAACTAGGGAAACATGTTACAACATTCCAAGAACGAACACTCATGGGAATCAACTTAAATTCAGTTTGGCAGTTGATATCTAACTCTCCTTCCTAATGCCATGACCGAGTTTAACACGATCCTCAGTCACTAATCAATGATACAAATCCATCTGGATAACAGAAGACCAGCGATAAGTACGATAATTCATAATTCTTCTCTCTCTGTGTCTCACTCTAGCAAATTGTTGAATCCAGATATGTAACCTAAACAAAAAATTAAATGGTATTTACTATTTTGGGATGTTTTCCGTCTTTTGTATGGAGACCTGACAGCGCATAAAAACAAATTTAAAAATGAAAGGGGCACACTACCGAGAGATGTCACCCGATGCGTCATTACTGTTTCGAAAAAATGAATACGTTGGAGCAATCGTAAAATAAAAGTTCCATAAGCGTAGCTCCTATTCCAACGAGAAATGTTTCTCAAGTTCAGCTGGCGACTATGGTCGCATGCAGACCTTTTCTAGATGGTTTGAGAGAGAGAAAGAGAGTAGCAGCAATACTGTCCGCTTCGTCACCAGCAAGGACATCAGTCGGCCATGACACGTGTCTGCGAGCAGGTAATCAGCTTCTTGACTTGTAGGAAGTCATAAATTACATCGTGTCAAATTCAACTAACACAAAGAAGTCTCCACATTAAGTTAAATTGTTGGGTGCAGATGGCGTTCAGACGGAGGCGATTCATCGCGGAATGCAAGGAAGGTGAGACAATGTAGGTGTTTGCAATACATATATCGTTAGCTGCATCACATCGCTTATAAGTAAAGCTAAGTGTTTTACCACAAACGTTTCTTGGGTTCAGCCAGTGAATAATAATTATCATGATTTAATTTAATTAAATTAATCGCTATTTTTTCATTATTTACTGTGTTATTCTTACAATGGAAGACCAGATTTCCTTGCGTATATTTGATTCGCATATGTCCATTATATTGTTGACTTATCTTTTGTTTATCCTTATTATTCTTCTACGAATTAAGGAGACCTCATAAGTAGTTTTGTGGGCTCCCCGATTTTTCTCTACGTGGTGTGGGATCCGTTACTCTGAACCAATCCCCTAATCTGGTATATTTAATCCACTAGAGGCGAGGCTGTGAAAATTTTACCTATTTTCTAACTTTTTATTCTGTCTGTCTGCTTCTTCACTGTCTATTTTTAAAGAGTGGAGGGGAGAGCAGTGCCTGCATGAGTCACTTATTATTTTGAGGGGAAAAACTCTTACTTAATTTTGTCCTAAATAACAATAAAAAAAGGATATAGCACATTTCAGGAGAAAGATGTCCCAAAAACTGTGCAATCCAAACTGGGTCCCTGTATAATCCCCGAGAGTGCAATTAGTGCACAGTTTCAAAAAATCGAAAGTAAAAGTACCTGGACATTTTTTTTCTTGTATTTTCTGTAATATAGAGCAGTGATTTGAATACTGATATCGTTTCTTTCCAGGTAGTATGTACTGTATATGCACTCAGTGACTACTGAATTATGATTGCCCCATCCATAATAGACTATGCCACATAACTCGCAGTATAAAAAGCCGAACAGC